>NC_140172.1:8314451-8326951 GCF_963971535.1 Notolepis coatsorum
TTTACCAACCTGGTCTGGTACTCTGGTCTTCCTCCCCTGCAGCAGGGCGGTCAGCAGTACTCCCCAACACGCTCCCACTTCCCCCAGTTGCTCCTTAAACCCTCCCACACCTAGTGACTGAATTGTAAATAAATACCCTGAGTTCCCCCCGCAAGCAGTACCCTCCCTCAATGACCCTAGAAACCTTACAATGAAAAGGGAAAGGTGGAATAGGAAGGGGTTAATTATATTAACGTTACCCACACCAAAAGGGTTGTCAAACGGCTCATGGATAGACACACACACAAATCTCCCATCTAATTCTTTAATGTTACTTATTCTGGTTCGTTACAATGATTTAATATAAGTGACCAATTGGACTGAAGTCCCACTATAGTGCTGCTTGTAACTCCATACCTCATGAACACGTATATTATACACCCACCTCTGGGTTACTGTCAGGGATAATATACTTCAATGTGTTTGACTCATCGCCCACGTCTGGGTCTTCACTCTGTATAATACCTCAAAAGGCTTTAATTATACGGCAAGAATAATACCTCTCTAGGCTTTATTTATAATACACCAGGTCTGTAACTTCACCACAGAGAAAGGGTTAACTAGATGGGGAAATATTATTAAACACCAACACGGTATCACACTCAAAGGAAATGAAAAGAAAGCAAAAGGGTGGGCCCACTAATACCTTACCAAAAGTCCTATCTTAATGCCGGCATATATTGTTTGGGGTTCCCCTTATGAACTGTAATAGCAACGCTGACTTCGCCCGCGGGCTGCACCACACTGTGTACGGTGTAAGGCTCCGGAGCATAGATGCTCATTTATACTCATCCAAAATGGCCGCCTCGCCGCGCCACTGTCGTCCGGAAGGCAAGATGGCGTCGAACACTCTCGGCGAGGACACCAGCAGGCGGAGCTGGAGCAGAGAGGCAGTGCTGGCTGAGAGCGTGTGCTCGGCGATGACGACCTCTGCTGGACGGGGCGAACTCCCATAGGCTGCAGGCAGCCAGGTGTAGATCTGGTCGCAGGTAGCCGGGGCAGACTGGTTGCAGGCAGCCGGAGCAGACTGGTTGTAGGTCCACGTGCGTATCTGGGCTCGCACGCTATACCGTAACACTGCTACTGTAACCGACTACTATGGACTCAGATATGCTGTTAGCCGCACGCTACTTATACCGCCACACTACTACTGTAACCCGACCACTATGAACGTTAGTCACTGATTCTTGAGAGTCGGGACAAAACACTTTTTAAATATTATATTTTGAGAATACACACTATATTGATTAGAGTTATATATTCATGTAGAGAAAGGTCTGAGCTATTTAACCATGTAAAGGTGCGGGCTCTACATAGAAAAACATTTTCAACAAATGCACATGTTTCCCTTTGAAACTTGATTTGTGTTAACTCCGTCAGACACACAAAAAAGTATATAATTATAATTATTCCAATCCAACAAGAATCTAAAGTTCTGAAGTATGTTGTAATAGTGTTTAGTTACTCTGGTATGCAATACAATATAATATATAAACATCGGGTGTAATTTCACACTATTCTGAAAACCCAGAGTTAGAAATATTAACATTTTCAAACTTTGTTTTTAATTTTGATATGATAAAAAAGATCATTAAGTAAATAAGACACAAGAGGATGAAGATCTAATGCTCCTTTATTACTTAAACAACATAAACTGAAGAAGGAATTTGTATTTTCCCCAAGATTAAAAAAAATAAACATCTGACGGTGTTGACAATGATCTGACGGTGTTGACGAGAAACTGACGGAGTTGACAAAATTGGATTTGCATCTCTGCTAAATTTTTTAAAAAGATGGAAGTGACAATAATAAGAACTAATAACTCCTTGTCTTATACTGAACATTTTGTTAACTCAATTGTAATAAACAACAAACTTTACATACACTGTTTCCAACTATAACAAAATGCACCGTTTCCAACAACAAAACAGTAATGAGAACAGGACCCCTTCTTCTCGTCCCTGTTTTCATCTACCTCCTCTACACCACTTCCTGATCTCCACTTTCTCACCCACTTCTCCTCTTCCTTTCCTTCTGCATTTCTGATTAGTTTCACTATGATGTCTTGAACTGGGCAGAAACAGACATCCTTCTTGCCACATTTGGGCTGAACCTTTTCTGTTGGACCATGGGGATGCAGAAATTCCACTTTCACATCTTGTTGCTCATTATCCACATCGATGGTCTTGGCTAGCTACACTATCATATACTACTGCTAACCAGTCTCCATTACTAAGGCTGCTAACAGTCGTTAATGTCACCGTACCCTCAGGACCTTTCAAAGGTTCTTCGTCCAACTCCTCCATTACATCTTCCATCTCCATACCCTCTTCCATCTCATTTTCCATCTCCTCCCACAACATGGCCAGAGGTCTCTTCTTCCTTGCCCTCTGTGTATCACTCTGCTGTTCTCCTGGGTTGCCATGGTAATAGGAGGTAGCTGGGCAGAAGCACTGGCAATCCAACATCTCGCTGCAAAAGCAGGATAGTTGTCTGTTGTGGATCCTGTCCTTATGTGCGATGATCTGGTGTATTTGTCTTGTTGAGGGAACCGGTTTGAGAGGATTCATGAGAAGTGTGTTGTATCTTTGCATGTCTTCTTCCACAATGTGATACAGCTGAACACCATTCAGACTGTTTGAGAACTTTTTGAATAATATGTGTCCATCCGTCACATCATTTCCTCTCAGGACCAGGTAGTCAGCTGTTCTTTTTACGTTGTCCTTTCAAACCCCAGTGTAGGTGGGATACCAGACAGAAGAAAAAAGTTCTTCTTGTTCTTGTTAGCTTGGACCATCAGACCAAAAGTGCACGGTGGTAATCTCTGGATATTTTGTCTTGATATCTTTTAGGACTGGATCCATTTGTGTCCAGATTGCCGCAGCATCCTGTCTCTTTGACTCTGACAGTGTGCAAAACCCTGCCTTTCCACCCTTAGTGTAATACATTCTGGTATGGAGTGTTATATGTGGCAGATTTTGTCCAAAATGGCAGGCCTGAACTTCAGCTTTATATTTGAATTTTCAGGATTCTGAAAAGTCAACATGGACAATTGCTGTACTCTCATCACAGGACTCAATTGTGTTGCTGTATTCTTTTGACTGGTTTCGCACTGAACACACATGTGTTGTGGTTTCCTTTCTGAGTTTTTGCTCATAGAGTTTGATGAGCTCTGAAAGGCTGCCTCGGTGTTCGGCGAGCTTAGTGTTGATGTCGATTCCATTGCGTGTGTCTTCTTGAACTCTCTTCCACTGCCTCCATTGAACATTGATTTTGTCTTGCTCTTGGGTTGTAACTGTACCTTTGTTTAGACATCGTTAGCAGGCGCGAAGAAGGCAGGCCTCACTTGCTGGAGAGCAACAAACTAATTGAAAACTGTCATCCAGTTTATTTGACTTCACAACACCAGACATTTTAAGGACCTCGAGCATTAAGCATGCATTTTCATGTATTTGACACAGACATGTCTTCCGACCAGATGCTTTTGGTGCTGTGACATAGAAGGGCCTCAGAGCACAGAATGAAGAATAGCTCAGCTTTACAGTGGGGTTCTTAATCTGGAATTCAGTGTGGAGGTTGAGCATGGAGTCTAGCAGGATCATTATCTGCCGCTTGATCTTATTCCTGGTGATGTGTCAGTCTTATCCGTCGTCACACGTGCAGCGTTCAGGAAGAAATCCTGAACAGTCTGTGTTATACCCTGTATTAATGTTGGCTTTTTCTGAGGCTGCTCCTTTTCTCTCATTAACTTGTAGGTTAACCCAAACTCTTTCATTTGTTGAAGAAGACGATACTTTTTAAGAATCGTGCCTGATGACCAGTGATGCCAGTAACGCGTTACTAAGTAACGCGTTATTGTAATCTGATTACTTTTCCCCGAAAATAGTAATCTAACGCGTTAATCTTTAAAAGCCAGTAATCTGATTGCAGTTACTTGTCCAAGTGGCTGTGCGTTACTATTTCGTTACTATCTCATCATAAATTCATAATGCAGGCGGAATGCAGTATTTTATTTCGTTTTCGACAGTCAAAAATACATTTTGAGCTGTTTTTCTTATTTGGGAGTGACGTCGTGTGGCAGTGAAAGGGTTAAATACACAATGTGTCCCGCGGCGTGACTGGACCCTCTGTCTGTGAGTGACTCTGCTTTGGTCCAATCACATTCACCATCCACAGTCTGCGAATCAGAGGCAGAGGAGGCGGGTCTTCACAGCACGTCATGTGACATATGCGCCAATCGTGTGACAGCAGGGCTCCGTATTTACAGCCTCGTCTGCAGCACGGAGAATTCCACCCCAAAACGCTCGTCTAAACGTAGCCTCAGTCACTACTTCACGTTTGTGTCAGCTAAGCCGGGTGAAAAAAACATTCATATGCGGAGGAAACAAAATACTGTCTACCGCTAAAAACAGCACATTCAATTGCATTGAAAGCATCTGGAATCACAACACTAGCTGACGCTTCGACTAGGTACAGGAGGACTCGGAGGCCAGCCAAACAGCAAAAGAGAGAGATTGTTTCTTTCCCTTTTGATTAATGTATATTTGATGGTGGCAGAGCAAAAGCTCTTATTTGCCAGATTTACAGTTAATTTACATGTTAAAGAGAGACTGATTGTATGTTTATAGAGAGACATTTATAAAAACAATGTAATAGTTACAGTTGATATAATTGAATAGTTCAGCCTGCATTTGTTAGATGTGATACACTGGTTTTGTAAAACCACTGGCTGGCTGCTCTAATGCTGTGAGCATCATAGACTGTTGCTTTACCATACTTGATGGTACAGAAGCTGAAGCACTAGTTTAACAATTTACGTTATGTGCAGAGAAACAAGTTAAAAACAATTTATGCACTTTCAATAAAGCGTTTAAAAAAAACTGTTGGGGGAACGACGACGACTTCGTAACCTAGTTACTTTCAAAGTAACTAAGTTACTCTGATAATCAAGTAATCAGTAAAGTAACTTGGATTACTTTTTAAAGGAGTAATCAGTAATCAGTAATCAGATTACTTTTACAAGTAATCTGTGGCATCACTGCTGATGACACACTCAGTGCTGGTTTTTGGCGCCGTGGGCCAGGAGTTTGTTTGTTTGTCTTCAGCTCTCTTCTGGGGATGTTGTGGAATAGAAGGGCCTTTTGGATTTTCGGATTCCTTACTTTGCTTCCTGATAGCAGCTTCTTTGTTACTGTGCCTGGAGAGTCCAGTGGTGATGTATTTGTAGCCTTTCTTCTGCGCATTATTGTTTTTATCAGGTTGTTTCGTTGCTTTGTTACATTTGTAATATTCTCTTTCATAGTTTTTATTTCTCTTGAATGCCTTTTTCGCATTTTACTTCGTTGCTTTTCCTGTCTGAGAGACTCCCTGCACTGTCTGGCATTGTTATCTAGAATATCCTGATCTGATTTTTATCTGATCCTGATTTTTCTTGAACTCTACACTTGTGACAACTGATAAGATTGAGACAACTGACTAGCAAAATATTATCCTGTTGATCACTCCATACCATAATGTATTACACTATGGATGGAAAGAGTCAGATAAAGGATGATGTAGCAATCTACAGTAGACACACATGGACCAGTCCTATATTAAGAATTATTATAAAGATATTAAGATGAAATATCCACAGTTTACCACCGTTCACCTTTGCTCTGATGATCTAAGTAAACAGTATAAGAACAAGAATAACTGTTTTCTTCTGTCTTGTATCCCTACTGGGTTATGAAATTTTACATCAATCAATCAACCACGTAGACAAGTGATATATTTATATTTATGTATTAACACATGTGCTGGGAAAGTAAGACAATTATTCAATAAGCAGACCACAGCCTGCCCATGCTCTAAAAGTCAGACGTGTATTGTAATGCATGCTATTATATGCACACTTCTGTGCAGATACAACTCTAAAATAACATTTAAATCCTTTACCATGTTCAAAAATAGTATAATAATAGCATATTATGAGGTTATTGATGGATTTGTCAACTCCGTCAGCTTACACGTCAACTCCGTCAGACACAAAATCTGATGGAGTTGATGTCTGACGGAGTTGACAAAAAGGCACACATTTTCCCTCCAAGCCTGTATTGTGCACTGCAGCTAGCTAGTTTTTTGGCAGTTGCTAGCTGTCTTAATAATCTCACTGAAAGACTTGAATTCAATCCACTATTGTTTTTTAAAAGTATAATAACGGAGAGATGGTGTTGACATGTTCCAGCTGTGACCATAGGACTATTGACATTGTTTGTCTAAAATATCAAAAAGTATCAAATTTACCAGACCATGTGTGGTAGTGTTACATTCACCACAGGCAGGGAAAGGAAAAGGGGTCCTCAGGGATAGAGCTGGCCATGCTATTGCCTGATTTAATTAGGTTTATGAAAAAGTCTGACGGAGTGGACATAAACTGAGGACACAACTTTGATAGGCAGATTTATATGAAAAATATTATTTGAGTTTCATGGGATGCATTGTTTTATACATTTATAACCCTTATCCGTGATTTTATATGTATGTTTTCACAAGTGGAGAGGTTTTTCAAGCTTTTTTGGGCTGGTCAATAATGTGACCCTTGCTGAGGACAAGAAAATTAACATGGGAGCTTCTAACCACAGATTATACATTTAAACAACTATCCCCCAAAAAACAAATATATGTGCTAAAACATAACATCAGTATACACAATACCTTTAGATTGAACTTTGTGAGTATGTCAATCATTATTAATTTCGTTATTTTTTATATAAATGAGACTTTTCTATGTAGGACATGTTTTGTCCTGACTCTCAAGAATCAGTGTAGTGCTTTGTTCTGTACCGTTTGCTCACACACTATCGCTGGTACTTCTAGGATATCACGTCAACTAGCAAGTACTTCCTATCACCCGTCGCTATCCCACGGGGCTCTTCCAGATCACTCCTTCAACGGGGCTCTTCCGGAGCACACGCCCGTTGCGACTGTTCATGGTCAAGTTCACTGCCGAAGAGGCTCGCCTTCCGTCTCTCGCCTCCAAATATCTCCTCCCATCTCTCTCCGAACCTCTCTGCCTGCTACCGCCCCCTGCTGGTCGCGCCTACTAGTCACACAGGGGAAAGAATGGTAGAATAGAATCCAGTACTGCCGTTTATAATCCATAGTTCGGCCGGTAGAAGAAGGAGAAACTTGCATCATTGTTCGTGAGAATATCAATGATGTCTTTGTGCACAAAGGGGAGATAAAAAGCAAGTCAGCAGTTCTGAATAATAGACAATATTTTCAGGCTGCTACACGTGTAAAAGACATAAAAGCTCCATTATCCGTGACCGTGGCAGTTAGCCACCCCATTAGCGTATGGGTGTGAACAATGACGTCGGGAAATCGTGACATGGATGAGTGTGTTGCCAATGTAAAGAGAGAGGGAGGTCCCGTGGGAGAAACAACAAACCCACTGCGGAGATGAGGCACCAACAGACCGTCTCCAACCTCAAACATAAACCACTTTCAGTTTATTTTCTCTCGCAGTGTTTGCTAATGAAATAGCTGGCAGGAAACGAACCTGAGCTGTTCCCTAGCAGCGCAATTCCACCGAAAAAGGTTGTTTACGAACACTTACATTTTCGGAAAAAATAATGCCGCTTTGGGGATGCGCGTGCGATTTAGTCTCTAAGAACCGTCAGAATGAAACCATGTGGTGTCCAATGACCTGTCCGTGGGCCGGGACATTGAGCGATGCCGTCAAGGTTAAAAGTACAAACGGTTCAGAGTACATCTAAAAGGGATACAACATTTACCTGAATCGGACAAAAACACAGGTGGAAGAAACCAAAGAAAGAGAGATCACATTTAAAACATATTATACAATGGCATGCACATTTCTTGATTCTGATTGGCTGAAACACTTCTTTCAGACGTTGTTATTTCTCATAACACACTCCACGTGATCCCAGGACCCGCCCACAACCGAATAACTTTTTTTCCTAATCACTCGGCCGTTCGTGTTTTTTTTTTATGAAACCAGGATGGCGGACAATAATCTTTATGAATGGATGTATTGATATAGTCATTACGACTCATTCAAAAACGATAAAGTCACATGGAATGTGTTAGTTGCTTACACAATGTTGGATTATGTAATTGGTTGGTCATGACTCATTGTGAAAGAAAATATAAATCGCGGGAAGTGTATTGTTAGATGGCATTCGTTGTAGAACCTCCCTCTCCGTCCAAAGGACACTGTCATTTCACTGTTAATACAATTTCCAATCAATAAATCAAATAACAATCGCTAACTTCACTGTTAGATGGCATGCTTTGTAGCAACCTATGTATAGATGTAGCAGTACTGTCTATCTGTATGTCATATATGTTATGATGCATTGAAAATGGGGGACTCTGATGTAAACAGGACGAAAGTCTTTCTCTGGTCTGCATCCCCTTAAAAATTGTGTGTATTGAGCTGTACTGTATTGTACCCATTATGCAATCTGTTAATACAATTTTCAATCAATCAATCAATCAATCAATCAATCAAATAACAACCGCTAACTTCACTGTTAGATGGCATACTTTGTAGCAACCTGCCTCTGCAAAAGGACACTGTCGCACAAAGCGATTTCACTGGATGTCCCGGACACAATGGAAGTATGGATATATTCATAACGAATAATTTAAAAAAGATACCATTAACACTTTGATTGCCGGGACCCGTCTTTAGACGTCTTTGCTGGCCATGCTAAAGTTGCCGGAGGACGCGTTACGTCGTCCTTATATCAATATTTCAAAAATCTGCGATCGGATTCATATGTCCCCTCCGCTGGCCTGAGATCCACCAGCAGGACCCACTGAGCTCTCTGGCGGTTCAGGAGCGCCATCTGGTGGCCGATCGAGTTTCAGCGTGTAACGTTACCGTCTTCGATACTAACTGCTATTATCAACATTTGACCCACATTAGATGATTGGTATAACGCTGCCCACGGAATTATAAACGCCCCCTCGCCCATCCGGTCAACATCAGATGACGTGTAGTAACTTCTAGAAGTACGTCTAGTTGGAATCGCGCTGATTGCCATCAAACTGTATTTCATCATCAATATAATGCATTTGGGGCTATATATCACGTTCTGGAGAAAGCTGCAGAAAGAGATGAAAACATACTTATACATTAGACCATACTTTACTATGAATATGTGAATGAAAAAGTCTAACGTTGCTACACAATGAACAATACATATAGGACTTTGAATGGGCCCTAATAATGGCAATGTAGCAATAGAATTTAAAAAGTTATAGCCCTGCAAAGAAGGGGACTTTCTCCATAGACAAATAGCGCTGGCAATCTATGGTATATCATGAATTTAACCTTAGGCAGCCAAAGTGTTAACTGGAATATGTTAGTTGTTTACACAATGTTGGATTATGTAATTGGTTTTGTTAGATGGCATGCTTTGAAGCACCGCACCTCCCAGCTGCTTCTAGACACAGAGGCAACTTCTTCTTTTTTTGTTTTTTACCTACTTTTTCTGCTGATGGTTTTGTGAATAAATCTCCATTATGCTTCAATTACTGTGTGTTTATTGTATAGCAATAAGGTTGGATGAATTCGGCCATTGTATAAAAGTATTACACCACTTGAAGTCGTGTGTTATAGAAATTAGATCACGCCTATGGTCGTCTAACAACCCATCTAATTTCTATAACACACTCCGTTGCGTGATGTAATGTTTAACTGAGGTACTGGTAGGGAGGATTGTGATCATGTTATTAAATTAAAAACAGTTACATACTGAGGTACATTTACATTTAGTCATTTAGCTCAGTGATTCCCAACCTGGGGTCCGCGGACCCCCTGGGATCCGCCAGGGGGCGCAGGGGGTCCGCCAGACCACAGATGATTTTTTTTTTTTTTTTTTTTTTTATCATCAGAAGCATGAATAGTCTCTCCACTACAATAAAAAATAAAGATAAATAAATAAACATCTAGACATGATTTTTGAACGTTAACAGTAGGCTACCGGGTAGCCGCTAAAACGCGAATCAGTTGACTGTATCACTTTCTGTAGCTAGCCTAGCACGCTAGTTAACTTTCTCGGCTCGTCTGCAGTCAGCCGCCAGAGGCGAAAATGTGTGACAAACGAAAAGGAGATGACGGCAGCTCATCTGCAAAAAAAGTTAGGACCTACAGCAATCGCGAAAATTACATCACCATGGGCTTCACTGAGGGACCAGACAAACGACCTGAGTGTGTGATTTGTGGAGAAAAGTTGGCAAACTCGAGCCTGAAGCCCAGCAAGCTGAAGAGACATCAGGCGTCTAAGCACCCAGAAACCGTTGGGAAGGATCCAGACTTTTTTCGGAGGAAAGAACAGTCTCTCAAGGCGAACAAGCCTGTTGATGTTAGAGTAGCGTGGAGCAGGGGTGGCAGTGATTTACAGAAGGCTACCGAAGCCTCCTTTGAGTGTTCGCTTTTAATTGCAAAAGCAAAGAAACCGCACAATATTGGCGAGCAGCTCATCAAACCAGCCTGCATCAAAATGGTTTAGAAACTGTGCGGCCCACAGGTGGCGGATAAACTAAAATCAGTACCACTCTCGAACAATGTAGTGAAAGACCGAATTGATAAGATGTCAAGTGATTGCGAGCAGCAGCTGTCAGAAAAGCTTAGAAAGGGTCCATTTGCCATACAACTTGATGAAACTACAACTGTCGCAGACGAGGCTGTGCTCATCGTTTATGTGCAATATATTGAAAATGAGGATCTGAAGCAGGACATTCTCATGTCAGTCAACCTTACTACCAGGATATTTTTACTGCAGTGGATTCTTACTTCATTCAACATAAATGCAAACCGTTCACCATTAGGGCCTGATTTGAGAGGATGAATACAGGATTTGAATATTGGCCAACATTTTTAAATACATATGGTGCAAGATTAGATTTGTTGATTGAAGGCACAAGTCAAAGAAGCATAGTGGGTCTAATTATGATGCATATGCCTGTGTATAAACAGTTTGTTATTAAAATGACAAAAAAAAAGGTATTAAACCCAGCTAGGACAGATTCTCTCTGCTACTGATTGGAATTTCCTGTCTCATATTTAGTTTAATTTGTTGCATTGATTTGTTCCATAAATGCAAACCGTTCACCATTAGGGACTGATTTGAGAGGATGAATACAGGATTTGAATATTGGCCAAACATTTTGAAATGCATATGGTGCAAGATGAGATTTGTTGATTGAAGGCACAAGTTAAAGAATTATAGTGGGTCTAATTGTGATGCATATGCCTGTGTATAAGCAGTTTGTTATTAAAATGACAAAAAAAAGGTATTAAACCCAGCTAGGACAGATTCTCTCTGCTACTGATTGGAATTTCCTGTCTCATATTTAATTTAATTTGTTGCATTGATTTGTTCCATAAATGCAAACCGTTCACCATTAGGGCCTGATTTGAGAGGATGAATACAGCATTTGAATATTGGCCAAACATTTTGAAATGCATATGGTGCAAGATGATATTTGTTGATTGAAGGCACAAGTCAAAGAAGCATAGTGGGTCTAATTGTGATGCATATGCCTGTGTATAAGCAGTTTGTTATTAAAATGAAAAAAAAAAAGTATTTTATGGTATCTTATTAGGAGGGGGTCCGCGAATTTCATCAGAGATGTTTGGGGGTCCCTGGGGGGAAAAAGGTTGGGAACCACTGATTTAGCTGACGCTTTTTATCCAAAGCGACTTACAAGTTCTGTACGACAGGTCATCAGGAAGGGTACAACTCTGATGTTCATCAAAGTGTTGCGTGTTACAGTGTAGGTTAGTTTATTAGGACAAGTGCATGACAGTAAGTTTAGTTAGGGTTAGATTATTATTATAATTTCTTTATTTTTTTCAGATAATGGTTGAAGAAGTGCATCTTTAGTCGACGGCGAAAGATTGGACAGGATTCGGCTGTCCTAACTGGGGTGGGTAGTTAATTCCACCATTGTGGGGCAAGGACTGAGAATAGGCGGCTTCTCTTTGATGACCCTCCCGGAGCTTGGATAGGAGTGGGTCTGAGTCGGCCAGAAGATGCAGAGCGTAGGGGTCTTGAGGGTGTGTAGTTAGAGACCATTGACCGGAGGTAGGCGGGAGCGGTTCCCTTTGCCGCACGGTATGCTAGGCCGAGGGCCTTGAAGTGGATACGTGCAGCAATGGAGAGCCAGTGCAGGTCCCTAAGAAGTGGGGTGACATGGGCCGACTTCGGTAGGTTTGAGATCAGGCGGGCCGCTGCGTTTTGAATGAGTTGAAGAGGCTTAGTGGCAGTGGCCGGGAGGCCAGCTAGCAGTGCGTTGCAGTAGTCGAGGCGGGACATGACTGTTGATTGGACGAGGAGTTGGGTGGCTTCTTTTGTCAGGAAGGGGCGGATCCTTCTGACGTTGCTCAGGAGGAATCTGCAGGTTCTGGTTGTCGCTGCGATGTGAGCAGAGAAGTTCAACTG
>NC_140172.1:8331951-8442553 GCF_963971535.1 Notolepis coatsorum
CTCGTCACTCGGTCAAGCTCCAGCTCTGTCACTCAATGACTTTTCCTAAAAGTACCCGTTTTATCTGGCACGGTTTCTGAAATTTCAAAATGACTTCAGGAAAATGTAATTAGAACGTTATTCCACCTTATGGGCCGTTGGAAAAGACGAAAGTCACAGCACTTTCCGAGCGTCTACCGCAGGGGTGGCCAACCCGTGGCTTGCGAGCCGCATGTGGCCCTTTGCCCGTCAATGTGTGGCTTTTCCATCCAAAAAAATATCAAAAGAATTATAATAATAATAATAATTATTATATATATTTTTTACATCACTCAAACCTACATTTCATTTTGGTAAACCTCATATTTTTATATTCAGAGTTAATTATATAGTTTACACTGTTTATTTTTCTCATATAAGCTGTCGGGTCATCTGATTCGTTCCTGGTTGGGAATTAATGGCATTTTCTCCATGGCTGTGCTAGTGTTAAAGTGCTGTAAGAGAGGGGTTACAGTAGGTTACAGTAGGTGTGGAAGATGCACAGGATTCTGGGTGAAGGTTCCCCTTACAAAAAAGTATCATGGAATCTGTGTGACCGAGCCCAGCAGTGCGTGACACATGCCTCCCTCTGTTATTTTTCAGATTTTTTTTTTACAGATTATGAAAATGCAGAATGTAACCTTTCAAATTATGTAAAAATACAACGAAATCTGAAATTTTCTTGAAGAAGATATGCTTATTTGAATCTAGTTAACCCTTTCATTACCACACTACAGACGGTTAACCTTTTACTATCACACCACAGACGGTTAACCGTTTGTAGTGTGATAGTAAAGGGTTAACCTTCTGTAGTGTGGTAGTGAAAGGGTTAAACCTCTCAGAGCAGAAAATCCAATCTAAAGTTTGGCTGCATTTTTAACACCTTTAAAGGTCAGATACTTGTCACAAACTGCCTTTTTTAAACAAAGGTTTTTTATTATTTTTACTATAACTGTTAGCTGTTGTGTTCTTAACACATTCCCCGCCATAGGTTATATGCATCAATATAGCCTCTCTGCCAGCACTATAACCCTATGGAGATGTTTACCTTCTTTGCAGGGCTATAACTTTTTAAATTGTATTGCTATATTGACATTACTATGGCCCATTCAACATCGATTATCTATCGTTCAGGATGTGGGAACGTTATATTTGTTCATTCATACATTGTTGTGTTACTAGCGTCGAGAATATAAGTATGTTTTTAATCTTTTCTGCTGCAATTCCAAAAACAGTAGTTATAGGCCCTGAAGCATATATAGATTATCAGATATAGATATAATATATATATTATTATTATTATTGTAGCGTTTCTCTCCTATACACATCTAAGAAGGGATCCCCCCTTGAATAGGCCCTTCTATGGTTTCTCTCCTCAACATTGCCTGTGGTGCATTTTTTCCTATTGCTAGGTTTTAGTGAGTTTTTCCTTACCTTCGCGAGGGGTATGTCTGGGAATGTTTGCATTGCATTAATTTATTTTGCATTTATTTTAAATTTGTTGGACCTTATGGTGTTCTTGTTTTGTTTCTTGACTTATTGTGATGTTTCTTCTTGACTTGTTTAAAGAAGATGTGTCCGGCCCATGGGGACATTAACGTGTGTTGTCGGGCCTTACAAATAAATTTGATTTGATTTGATTTGATTACACGCTATATTAAAAAATGCAAATAGAGGAGAAAGATCCCGATTATTCGACGCCAATCTCCTACATCCATTTCCAGTTTGTATGGCGCACTAAACGCCGAAATCATATCGATTATTGCGTTATGGCAGCGATCCATATGCACTATAGTGTTTGTCTGGAGTCCCGTAACGAGATGTGACTGCCGGAAGAATTTCCTCGACGCACCGATGACAACATCCGGTTTTGAGAGTGTAACTCGCCCGACCATCCACCAGGCGGCGGTATTGAGGCTTTGCAGTCCCATTCAGGGTCCCGCTGTAGCACCGGAGGTTGGGTGGATGAATTATGAATGCCAATGGCGAAAAAAATGAAATATTTATCTCAAAAACGCTGTACAGCGTTGTTGGCGTTCAACGCATGGCGGGCAATAACGCTGTACAGACATGAGTCTCTTAGCGCTGGGCCCGGTCACATTTTCCAGTATTTCTTCGGTTCACTACAATGATGGTAGTGACTCTTCGGATGTCTACTATCGTCAGGGTTTTACTGCGTATCCTTAGTGTGGTTACTCTCAGGAAGTGGATTTATACTTTATTATAAAAGGTGTGACTTCACTGACGTGCCCGATTTAATTAAACCCCCATGCAGACGAAGCTCCTTTGAAATGTAGGTTGATTGACTGTTTACGTCCGTCCGTTCATCACAAATGATGTGACTGATTGAACTTTGTAAAGTTTTTATTTTGCAAAGAAACTAGTCTGAATCTAAGAAACTAGTCTGCATCTAAGAAACTATTCTGCATCTAAGAAACTATTCTGCATCTAAGAAACTATTCTGCATCTAAGAAACTAGTCTGAATCTACGAAACTATTCTGCATCTAAGAAACTAGTCTGAATCTAAGAAACTAGTCTGAATCTAAGAAAATAGTCTAAATCTAAGAAACTAGTCTAAATCTAAAAAACGATTCTGCATCTAAGAAATGATTCTACATCTAAGAAACTAGTCTGAATCTAAGAAACTAGTCTGAATCTAAGAAACTATTCTGCATCTAAGAAACCAGTCTAAATCTAAGATACTAGTCTGAATTTAAGAAACTGTTCCACTGTTTTTAATTCTGGGTTTTTCCCTTATTTTCCCTTATATTTATAGTAATTTCACAGCAAGGTTGAGTGACGGACGACCCTGAATCCGGCTCCACAGGTGAGCGCATCGATAGCGGTGGCTTTGGAAGAGTGTCCGTCCAACTTTCAGAGCGCCGTCTCTGATGCCTTGCCAGGGGCTGAGAAGGGACTGGGTGTATTATGTCTCGACGAGGACATGCGGAAAAGGCTAAATTAAATTGCTTGGTGTGAACAGACAATGAAGTAATCTTCTCCTCTGTGCCAGCAGGGTGACTTCAGCACCTCGCTGTCTGGAATAGCGGGACGAGAGTGTGGAGCATGACGTTAGTTTATCTGGGTACGCAGTGTGGTGGTGAACAACTTACCCTGAGAGGCAGTTCTATGAAACGGAAAATTCCTCCCGTTGTTAAAAAGTGACGTTCTCTCACCCGTGTAGTAAATTCCCACAGAATCCTACAATAATCTAAGGTTATTGTAGTACAGTACAATGAGATTGCTTATCTGGAAGGAGGAGAAAGGGATCATATCGATAGAATTGTTGGTCTCTTCATCTGACTTAAAGCAGATGGAAGAAATAAACGTGTAGCCAGACAAAACCATGAACTATAGTCCAATTCAACATTTATTTGATCAGAGCCAGAGGCCAAGGTGAATAAGAAGTTTGCCTTTTGCATACAAAAGATTATCAGAAAACATCAACATGGCTGCCTGTGTACAGAAATCACAAATAAGGTTTGCATTCTCAAACCCCAATATGTACAGAAACAGTCACTTGGTTAACATAATTTGAACATAGAGAACCTACTGTACACGTTATACATGAGTAAATCTGGTTTTCAGATCAGGGATCTGTACATTACTCTAATCTATAAACAACCTATTTGGTGTTTCCCATGATTTACTCACGTAAAATGCCATCTGCTCACAGTAGTCTCTGGGTGGGGCGCGGGGAGCACGCAGATCGGGCTTGGGTGATTTGGGCTCCTGAACTACCAATATATTCGCTCTTATATACTATAATTTCTGGCCAATAATAGCACATTTTCCTAATATGGTCCTCCAATCCGGGTGATGCTTCCGGAAGGGCGACGGCCCTTCCCCCTGGTTTCCTCTGGGGGGGGGGGCTGGTTGCCCCCCCCTCCTTGATTCCCTGTGTGGGTCTTGTCCCACAGGTGGGGGCTGGTGTGATGTCATCTGGTGGGGTGGTGTGAATAGCCCCCTCCTTTGGGCCATATTACCATACAGTACTACAGTCTCGTGTGGGGGTGGAGAATGGCTCTCTGTCACCCCCTTATCCATCCATATTTAGCACTGAAAACCCACTCTGCTTGTTGCCAGAGTAGCTGTGATGACTTCTATAACAAGAGTGTAATCACCCTTCCTTTCATGTGACATTCTAAATGGTAGTATTCTTTGTAAGTTACCTACATCAACCTTTATTTACCAGATAATATAACTGTGATAAATATACCAGGATTTAGAGTGAGTCACCATTTCGTCTGTGGGGTGCAACTTATTTACATAGTCTTTGTTGTCTCTTGATTACATTTAGCTTGAGGGGGCTTTGTGACCTGTAACTGTTCTCAGTCTGCTTATGAGAGGGGGTTGGTGTAGAATTAATTATTCACACCTATTAATTATGAAATTCAACGTCAATACTACCACATTTCCCCACTTTGACGATTCTTATCGTCACATATGATATATTGACTTGATTTTCTATACATACTAACCATACATTTAAATAATAAAATTCATTTTTTCCAAAATTAAAATTCATTTCTTCAAATTTCTCCATTTTCTTTCTTTTTCCATTTTTCTTTGGTACATATCATCAATTAGCTTTTGCTCCTCAAGGCTCCTAGCCAGAGGCCTACTTTTTAAACAACAACTTTTGTGCCTGTTGAAAACAATAAAACAATTTAATCTAATCATTATACCTTTAAATAAAACACAATTTAAAAAAAAAACCCATTTTTCTTAAGTTACAGCACTTTTGATTCCACATTCTTTCATAAGATCTGGGGGAGATACAAAAATTAGTATTCATTTTTACATACATTTAGCTTTTTTCTCTTGTTAATTCCTTTTCCAAGACAGCACAATTACATTTGCATAATCAAATCAGTTGGTCTTCTCACCTACCCTCCCCCCTTTATGAACATATCATGGACATAATACCTACCACCTCGTCAGTCGGGCAGGGAAGGCGGAGCACCACTCAAGGAAAAAAAATGTCACCACCTCACTTTGGCCATAATCTACACCTAATATTCTACCTATGTGAATGTGTTTAGTACCCCTGCGTTGTGTCATAACCTATATCAGTTGCTACCGTTCAGTTACCTCCCGTTCAACATACTAACCAAACACCACATCCCAGAGGCCCTCGCTCATCTTTTTTGCACAGTCTCTGACCGTTTTTGCCACCCCCTTCACCCCGTTTGTAGGCCTGTGATCTCGTCACATTCTGACCCATGACTGTATTTCCTTGGATCTACAGACGACTCTGTCAGCCTGGCGGTTTTTCCCAAACCTTTGGCCGCTGTTCTCGGGGCTATGTTGAAGGAGGGGCCAGCGTCCACAAGCGACCTCTTTTCACAATCCAACAATCTCCCACAGGAAATTACTGAACGGGTTCACACCATTGTGTCGTAATCTAATGAAATGTATTCCTACACCTCCTCCATGATTCCTCTACCTGTGATGGTCCGTCTTCCCCCCTCCACTGAAACCTGCGAGGGAATACACCAAACAAATTTCTTTTCACATAATATGAAATATATTTCCAAGAGAAACCAAATGGTAATCATAATGCAAACGTGATGGGACCACTTAGCTCTTGTCGACACTCTGTTGACGTTTCGACGCCACTTCCTCCAGCCTCCAGCTTTCTCCACTCACCCAGACCATAACAGATGAGAAATAAGAAACAAAAGGCAAATAATCAAAAAAACATTCCAACAGACCTCACATGTGAAAGTAAATTACCATTCATACCCAAAACAGTAAATCAATGAACTCAACACGCTCCAAACGTCACATGCACTCATCCTTATCCCTCCTGCTGCAATTCTCACACACACACACACTTCACACCTCACTCAAATGGAACAATCAGTCATGCCCTAATCTGACACCTCTGATTCCAGTAGTCTCTATTCTACTGCAGTCTACAGGCTCCATTCAAACGCATTTCAGTCCACTCAATCAAAGATTAAAATAGAAAAGAAATCTAAAAATTTAAATTCAATACCTCATCCATACAAAACATTCAAAAGAAATCAAATCAAATGAAAGTAATAAAATAAACTCCTTCAGTAAAACAAATGATATGAAACAAATGATAAGCGACAATAATTCCCAGGTCTATTTGTGGTATAACCCAAGTGGTTTGATATCCTTCTTATTCTGATAGACAAGATAACAGCCTTACTACTCATTAACGTCATTATTGTTCTATTTTACCTAGATATGACTTATACTAAAAGTGGTCTGCTGGCTCACCCAGCTGACATCTGATCCCGACACAAGATCTAACATCCTGTCTATTGTTAGGCCTTAACTAGATAACAGAATCGGTTTACGACGTCATCAACAGCCTCAATCATTCACTGAAATCAAAAGGACATAGACAAAAACAGACAACATCTCAATCTTCCAGTCACTGATCATTTAACATTTTCTTCTGCAAACACCATCGCTTTCAACATATATTACACATATCATAAACAAATACTTTCAAACTCTCTATCATACACTCGTTAATCAACCAACAGACAGACAAACAATGTTAGTTCTTCTGCTCTCAATTTTTCTGCTCTCAATTTTTCTGCTCTCAACCTCAGGCTACTACAGCCTATCCTCACATCTGCTCCTCTTCTCTCACTTCAAAGACGGACTGGAATCCATCTTTAATTCAGACCTATCCATGCCTTCCAGTGCACAGACAGACCCAAATATTCCCTTATCAAAACAGTTAACATTCATAAGTCATAACCCCAAATGAATGCCTACTTCCCTGATTGTCTCACTCACTCACCCAGCTGTGTTCTGTATTAGCACGCTTCCTGTCACACCTTCCATGTCCCTCGTTGTAAAAAAACAACTGTCAACTGTTATCTCACTTTCTGCAATCTTCACCTCTGACCTCTACTTCCCCTGCATCTCTCTGATTAGCTCCGCTCCGTCTTCCTGTCGTATAAAACAACAGCCATTGTAACAGCTGTACATCTCGACCCCCCTTGGGCCTTGAGACCTGTTACAAAAGGATTCCTACCCCCCTGGGCAATATAACCCTTCTCCACTTCTGTCCCTTTTGCTACTGGCACCTGGTGCAATCTCCTCACACGCCCCTTGTCTATATGCAGGCCCCCTGCGGCCTTGTTGGCCCCCGGGCCTACAAAGCCCCATTCTTTCCTGCAATCAACAAAGGGTTAATCATTCCACACAAATCATCTATAATAATTTCAAATATTTGCAATTTCACCTAGTATTATCTCAACTACTGTAAACACAATCATATCATTAAAGTTACTAGTCCCCCGCCACTAAGTTATCCTATTGTGACCCCCGGACTCGCAATAGATTCTTAATATAAACATCAGCTTATTTAAATCAATGGCCTCAAAGCTATAACAAGTATCAATATCTGACATTTTAACATCAATGCATTCTATACAATAAAACACAACATCATTATTTCAAGCTTACAATTGTACATGTTACACAAATTTAAAAACTGGAAATCTCCATCAACTCTAATTATTATACATGTAAGCATGTTTCATTTCAACATAACATTATAGTGGTTAATCCTAAATGTGCACCAAACCTCAACATAACATTATAGTGGTTAATCCTAAATGTGCACCAAACCTCAATTGTTGTAAACAGGTTTAGGAATGTTCCTCTACTGTATCTTACTTTTGTATGTATTTAGCTGTACTATTTTTAATCAATCAACTACTCATCCCCCCTTGGATAAAAATATCAAACCCACCACTAACAATGTACACATCAGAAATCAAACATTATCATTAGTTAAGTTCCATTCATGCCAAGTCTCATATGCACAATACACAAACACAACCACCTTACAAAATGCAGAATATTCACAAGAATGCACAATATACAAACACAACCATTTTACAAAATGCAGAATATTCCCAAGAATGCACAATATACAAACACAACCATTTTACAAAATGCAGAATATTCCCTTACCCGTTATTCCTGTCCCCTGAGCGAATTACCACGAATGCATTGATCCACATTGTACCGCGCATGCGCAGTAGCCAACGGTGCACCCCGGACGATGTATTACGGCAAAGCATAACTAATATCATAAACGCCTTGTTTCAACACAACACACTGCCACGACATCCACCGCGTTCTTTAACTCTTCCCAAACATCATTCTCAAAACTCGAAACGTAACATATGTCGCTCGCCAACTCCACAAAACAACGGCACGCAAGCTAATTAGCCTAGCCAGCCCCAGCGCCTCCCAAGCCCTAGGTCCCACAATTATGACGTCAGAAGCGACCAACTTTCGCAAATATCACACAATTGCTTCACACATAAGCATCGCTCACTCAACGCCACCCGCCGCTTCCAAACATAAAATTGCACGAACCCTTTCCACGGCGCTATCGCCCAAACTCTCATACCAGCTAACCCGCTAGCCAACCCTAATGCGACGTTCAATGCCCTCACGGGAGCCGTGCCTTTCAAGATCCGTTCATCCATGTAATCCGCTCAGTACCAATCCAACCATAAACAATTCACACATGCTTAAAATAACCAACTACTTTAAAAGAAAATTATTTTTAAAACATTCACACCAACCAACGCCGCACACATAGTCCAACACGAATCATCTCTCCTACCCTTCTCTCCGCCTGGCTCCATAGTACCGTGAACGCTACACACTCTCCTCAACACCATGACGTCATCAAGCAGCGACTCCTTAATATCATACACAATCGTTACCGCATCAATAATAACCCTCAAAACGGCCACAATCTCTCCAACCTACGCCTCGATTCGCTTCCTACCTGCAATCGCCGCCACAGTGTTTAATCAATTCTCTCATAACGCCATCGTAACGTCCCCAGTTTCACCGCGGACTTTTCCACAGAGCTAAGCTAGCTAGCCCCAATCACCAGTATGACTCGCCCCAGACCCATGTTCGTTGGTCATTAAAATATCATAACAATACAACAATAAGCTCCTACGTTTCCTCAATCATTCCTAACCACAGCCATAGTACCCACATTCAATCATTACTGAACGTTTAAGCTTACCATAGCTTTGTAATCGAATTTCCACTAAGTACTTTATCAGTCATCTTAACCAAATGTTTTCTAAGTACTTATTCATTATTACAGCGTACGCAATCAACTAACACGCCGGTTATGCTCAAGATCAAAAAGGGTCTCCGGACCCATTCGATACTATGCCTAAGGACGAACACATATCTTCATTTAATTCGGCCGATGGTTTCCCGCAGACACGTCCTGTCTATCACGCTCCCAGCAAACCACCATTATTGAGCCTCTTGAGCACGCCGGCCCTGCTTATATTAATTATTACGTGAATAATCCTGTAATCTCACAAACCACGTTTCCCCAATTACGCAGGCTCCACATCATCTTTACCATACCTAATTTGCATGTTCTAAATAGCAACAGAGCCCATCTTATACACAGCTCTCTCCCCATTCAGAACAATCAAATTATCAATCATTACCGCGCTCCTTTTCCCGAGAATACGTTTTAGGGTTCTCGTATTACTCAGGAAGCGCCCCCTGTCGCACGCCACCAGATTACCGCGTTTCCTGGCCAGAAAAACCTTTCATCAGTCGCCATACGACGCTATAACCATTTCCCATAATCAGATAGTTTGTGCCCCTCCAATACGTCCTCACATCACATGATGCCTCATCTTGGTGCAACCCCCCTCGTATAGTTCATAAAGTATATTCCATACGAGACTCAACCCCTGTGGCCCGCATAGGCCGGGAACGGCCTCTTGTGTCTGAACAAACATACAAACATAAAAAGCCCACGTTTGCATGTTCACTGCACAACAAGCGTGATCCCTATACCTCCGGACATCCTAACCTAAGTCACCGCTCCCCCATCCCTGTATGCAAAAGGCCATATTCACCGTGGGTCCCAACAAGTGGCGTACACAACCAGCCTTCATCCTGTCCCTTTCTCCTCCATTCCAGACCACAAGCCCCTGTCTGCAACTTCAAACGCAGCAACCCCCAGCTCTTTTCCCTGCACTTCCCCAACACACAGCAAGGTCCAGAGACCTCACCGCACCTCTTCAGGGGGGGATACAACAGGGTGGGAAGAACGGCACCATTTCTGTAGTAAATTCCCACAGAATCCTACAATAATCTAAGGTTATTGTAGTACAGTACAATGAGATTGCTTATCTGGAAGGAGGAGAAAGGGATCATATCGATAGAATTGTTGGTCTCTTCATCTGACTTAAAGCAGATGGAAGAAATAAACGTGTAGCCAGACAAAACCATGAACTATAGTCCAATTCAACATTTATTTGATCAGAGCCAGAGGCCAAGGTGAATAAGAAGTTTGCCTTTTGCATACAAAAGATTATCAGAAAACATCAACATGGCTGCCTGTGTACAGAAATCACAAATAAGGTTTGCATTATCAAACCCCAATATGTACAGAAACACTCACTTGGTTAACATAATTTGAACATAGAGAACCTACTGTACACATTATACATGAGTAAATCTGGTTTACAGATCAGGGATCTGTACATTACTCTAATCTATAAACAACCTATTTGGTGTTTCCCATGATTTACTCACGTAAAATGCCATCTGCTCACAGTAGTCTCTGGGTGGGGCGCGGGTGGAGCACGCAGACCTGGGTTGGGTGGTCTGGGCTCCTGAACTACCAATATATTCGCTCTTATATACTATAATTTCTGGCCAATAATAGCACATTTTCCTAATATGGTCCTCCAATCCGGGTGATGCTTCCGGAAGGGCGACGGCCCTTCCCCCTGGTTTCCTCTGGGGGGGGGCTGGTTGCCCCCCCTCCTTGATTCCCTGTGTGGGTCTTGTCCCACGGGTGGGGGCTGGTGTGATGTCATCTGGTGGGGTGGTGTGAATAGCCCCCTCCTTTGGGCCATATTACCATACAGTACTACAGTCTCGTGTGGGGGTGGAGAATGGCTCTCTGTCACCCCTGTATCCATCCATATTTAGCACTGAAAACCCACTCTGCTTGTTGACAGAGTAGCTGTGATGACTTCTATAACAAGAGTGTAATCACCCTTCCTTTCATGTGACATTCTAAATGGTAGTATTCTTTGTAAGTTACCTACATCAACCTTTATTTACCAGATAATATAACTGTGATAAATATACCAGGATTTAGAGTGAGTCACCATTTCGTCTGTGGGGTGCAACTTATTTACATAGTCTTTGTTGTCTCTTGATTACATTTAGCTTGAGGGGGCTTTGTGACCTGTAACTGTTCTCAGTCTGCTTATGAGAGGGGGTTGGTGTAGAATTAATTATTCACACCTATTAATTATGAAATTTCAACGTCAATACTACCACACCCGCTGACTGATACCTTCACAAATTTTTTTAAATTTCTTTTTTTAAGATTTTCATTTTTTTTTGCGTTTATCGCTTCTCCTGGTCAGACATGACCGACAGATGCAGTGAGGGTGAAACGGGAGAGAGAGATAGCAGGGGAAGACATTCGGCAAATAACGGCGGGTCCGGGAATCAAACTCGGGTTGGCCGATCCGCGACGCAGCGCGGTATATGGTGTGCTACTGGAGCACCCCACAAATTTTTTTAAAGTACGATTTTAAGGCTCAATAAGAGTTTTTTCCCCTTTGGAATACAACCCCTGAGAGCGGCTGCTGTCAAGACTCCAGGGGCTTGCTGCTTGGCGGCAGGGACGTGTGCAAAAAATACCTGAGCAACAAAAAAAGGGCAATTCCACAGCTGAATTGTTTTCAAACATTTTGAAAAGAGGGATCTTAGTGTATGGCAGGCAGTGTTGGGGACAGTAACGCCATTACTTTTGGCAGTCACTAGTACTCTAACACATTACTTTTTAAATTCAGTAACTAAATTTAGCGCAGCGGACTAAGTGTCTGTCTACCACCGCAGAGACACTGGTATCGAATCCGGCTGTCAGCGTTGTCAGCTGAAACAGAGACTGTTTTATCCAGTCCTCGGCAGAATGCTGCAAGAGACAGAGATGTAGTCCCTACTATCCAAAGTGTCTTTTCCCTCCTGGATGATAATAATAATAATAATGCATTTTATTTATAAGGCGCCTTTAAGGACACTTAAAAAAATAAGTCTAAAAATCGGTGAATGAAATAATTATAGGATCAAATGAAAACTACGTTTACTAAAAATGGATGTTTAAAAGTACTAAAAACCAACATAAAATACCAAACGCTAACAAACATTCAGCACAGCTGCCATCTAAACAAATTTTTATAAAAAAATTAAATAATTTTTTTTTTAACAATTCTTATATTTTTTATAATTTTTTAAGCTCCAGGGCTAGGAGAAAAACATCCGGGGCTAAAGCCCCGAAAGCCCAGGGCTAACGACGCCACTGTCGCGTTGCTGATGATGAAGATGGACAGCAGCACTTGGATTGGTCGCCGTGTGCGGCCCGCACGCCGCAAGCCATGTCTGCTCCCGGCTGCCCTCGGGGAGAAGGATGACGGGATGAGTCAAGCGCAGGGAATAAATGTAATCGGCAATTACAAAAATAAATGCCTGTGTGTGTTTCCTGTGTGCCTCCCCCGTCGTGCGTGTGCGTTCGCCGCATGACTACGTTGCATTGTGTGCTAGGAATAAAGACTTCTTCATGTCCTGTTTAATCTTTTTAAGTTTAATTGTTTTAGGATCTGGGTAGACCTATACAGATCACTGCTAAAAGACTATTTGAGGCCTTGACTGCTGCTAATTGTACCACCTCAGAACTCCTATTGAGTCTTACTGATAATCATTTCACGATTCATCCTGTCTCTTGGTATACTAGAAAACATCTGATGTTAAAGGTGCTTGATTGAAACGTCTCACTGATGTTATTGTAAAGAACTCCTAGAGCTCCAGGGTCTTGCTTAGGATAATAGGTTCTGTTATAGCTCTTCCTCCAGCCATGACATCCAAGCCTCCCACAGTAACTGGGGGGGGGGTTGTCAATTATTTCAAATTAAAGGTGGACGATATCAGCCTCCCCTGCTGTTTGTGACCTCTCAAGTCATCCCAGAGAAATAATAAGCCCTAATACGCTTCTTACTAATAAGCCCTTTTGAAACAATTATGCTTTTAAAATGACAGGACAATATAGTTCTCATGTTAAATCCTGGCCTTGCCCCCTTGTTACGCAGATGATATGCAGCTGCATGGAGCCAAACAAATCACACTAACACACTTCAGGGATTGCCTTTCAAATATTAAATGCTGGAGATTCCAGAATTGTCTCCCACTTAATGTCAAAATCCTCATTGGTAGTCTGTTAACTAATGTAACACCTTCTGCTAGTGTTATTCAAGCATAAGTCCGCTTTGATGAGCAGGTTGAAGGACTTATTTAAACATTGTTGAAGGAATATCTTGCGCATGGAGGCGGGACCAGGCGATACAACTGATTGACAGTGGAGGCGGCGAATGGAATGGCAGATGGCACTCTGCAGAATACTGTAACAGCCAGGCAGTGAGCCAGGTAGTTTTGTAATAATGAAAGGTCTGTTATTTAATGTTTGTGTAAGGGCTATTTTAACTGTTGATGGGTAGTGCATGTAGTGTAAAGTGTAAAGTGTAGTGTAAAGTGAATATGGTATTGTGCTCTTGCTCTGTTTGAATAGGTGGAGAGAGTGGTTAACTGTATTATAATAGTAAATAGACAAATATGTTGTGCTCTTGCTTTTTTCTTTTTGAAGGTGGAGAGAGTAGCATTGCTAGTGCCACAACAGTTTTATTTGAGGTTCACAACAGTACATTGTACTAAGCAATTGTTGGCTCATTAGTTTGTGATTCACATGCACTAAAATTCACCAGAATGCAGGAAATCTTTGTAACAAAAAAAATCCTGGTGGGGGACCCCCAGACCCCCCGCTTAAAAAGTGGCCTGACTGGGGCTATACTTCGCGCTATATCTCCCGGTATGAATTATTTCCCCAGTCCGGCCCTGGTGTTGGAGGATGGTTTTCTCAGGGTGTGGCCAATCCAGCCATATTTCCTGTGTTTGATTAGGGTTTCAAGTGGTTCTTGTTGAGTGGTTTGCCAGATCTGTTCGTTTGTGATGGTGTTTGGCCAGTAGATTCCCAGGGTGTGTTGTAAGCATTTGTTTATGAAGGTTTGTAGTTTGTTTGAGGTTGCTTTTGTGGTTCTCCATGTTTCTGCTCCGTATAATAGAACTGATTTGACATTGGTGTTGAAGATGCAGAGTTTGGTCTTTGTGGAGATGTGGTTTGAATTCCATGTTTGCTTCAGTATTAAAAATGCTGTTCTTGCCTTCCCTATTCTTGCTTTGATGTATTTGTCGCTGCCTCCGTCCTTCCCCACGATGCTTCCCAGGTATGTGAAGGTGTCCACCTTGTCCAGTGCTTCTCTGTCCAGTTGTACGGCCTCTTCTAAATTGTGGTTCATCTTCATCTCCTTTGTTTTTGCTTTATTGATGTGTAGTCCTGTGGTAGCTGCAATTGTGGCAAGTTTTGTGAGTTTGGTCTGCATTTGTGTTTGTGTGTGTGAGAGGAGGACTATGTCGTCGCCAAAGTCCAAATCCTCTAATTGAGACCACATTGTCCACTGAATGCCCAGATTTTATTCGGCTGTGGTTTGTTTCATGATCCAGTCGACTGCCAGAAGAAAGAGGAAAGGCGACAGTAGTCAGCCCTGTCTGACTCCTGTCTCTACTGTAAAGCTGTCTGTGAGCTGGCCGTTGTGTATTACTCTGCAGGATGATTGTAGGCACAGCTGTTGGATGATGGTTATGAACTTCGTTGGGAGTTCGGATTGGGGGACAGTAAACCAACAGAACTGATGGAGAACATGCTAGCACTTGATATAATTATATCTAATATTTTATATCCAGCTCTTCACCATGGGTCTCCCTCACGCTGCATGTGGCCAGTGGGTCGAGTGACGACGCCAACCAGGCACTTAGGAATAGAAATACATTGACCTGATGACCTGTGTGACCTAATGTGCATGCATGGCTCTATCGTCCTCCAGCCACAGGCCAGTGAAACCAGATTCATCCTTAGATGACCATATACGACCAAGCCTGGCTGATCATAATTTTTAACCAGTTGCTCGCTAAATTTGGAACCCACATAGTATAAAAGCATGGTTGTGTCATCATTCTAGAATCTAGAGCCTAACAGCCCCCATGGAGGGCTGTGGTCTTCAGGACTGTTCCTCGTTCTGTGTGTTCCTGTGTCAATAAATACCATCGATTGACTTCACCTTCGTCTCCTGGCTCATCATATCAATCCAAAGAACTCAGTTTTATACTATCAAATGGAGGCGCTGCTGAGATTGATTTGGGCCAGATGAAAGACCAAGTACATCGAAGAAGGACCGCTGGTACTCTTGCTTCAGTGACAGAACGAGGACTCCTGACATCAGAAGGAAAGGAAACATGGAGAATGGCAAAGAGGACGTTTCAAGAAGATCCAGACATTCACTAACAGCTGTGGCAAAGAAGGAGGTCGGCAGACAGCAGTCTGTGCTGGTCAGAAAGGGCTCTCTCAGGGGAGTGATGCCAGCACCAGCCCCTCAGACGTCAGAGACCCAGACCACCAGCAGACGGCTCTCGCCATCCTCCGTGGATACCAACCTACAGGCTGAAGGAGGAGGCAGCTAACGCCCCATATCTTCTCCACCCAGCGAGGCCAAACACCACAGCCTGGTACAGATCATCTACGACGAGAAGGAAGAACAGCAGCAGGAGAGACACTGCGGCAGAGCTCAAGAGACGGGATACCAGCTGGGGAGAGGAGGAGAAGACAGCTCAAAGACACTGACGCAGACCACCAGAAGGACATCTTGCCTTAGAACCGCACTCTGGAACGGGGACTTCTCGTTCAAAATGGAGAACTTTGCCCTGGGAAGGGAGACCTGCATGCACCTCTATTGGGGGTAGGGGGTCTGCGGCCGGATGCAACGCAGCCAAGGCTGGTTGGTTCGACGTATGATCTACCTCAACCTTTTGGGGGTAGGTGTATCCTAAGTAAGGGAAGGAATGGATCCGAACGGAAGGGGTGCACCTGAGTAAGGGGGGTTTGGGGTTAGGTGTAATTATTTTGAAAGTTGCAAATCTGTGTCTCTCTCTCTTTTCTCTCTCCCTCTCTCGCCCCCACCCCTCTTCTCTCTCTCTCTCTCTCTCACCTCTCTAACTGTTGTTTAGTTTTCTTAGGTATGTGTTTAATGGTTGATAATTGGCAGGTATGGTCAATTAATGATAAGTGTTGACATAAATTAAATCAAGTCAAGTCAAGTCAAGAGTTTTAATTGTCACGGCATACAGGTATACAATGAAATGCGGGTGGTCTTGCCCGCAACGATGTGCAATACAGTGGTACAACATAATAGAATAAAAAAATTTAAAAAACAACATTGTGCAGTAAACAGGTAACAGGTAATTAATTAAATCAATGTCAAGAGAGGGAATTGATAGATTTATATCTAATATTTTATATCCAGCTCCTCACCATGGGTCTCCCTCATGCTGCATGTGGCCAGTGGGTCGAGTGACGACGCCAACCAGGCACTTAGGAATAGAAATACATTGGTTTTATCTGGTATCACAGTGGCTAAAAAGCTGATAGCATCACGATGGTTTCAACCGGAAAAAATGTGCCTGAAGGTCTGGATGACAATGTGGTTAGAAGTGGTGGAGAGAATAAAAGCTAGCATATAAAGGTAGTGTCTGGTAGGAACAGGTTATAATGGATGGATTATCCAATGGGGGGTCCGGGAGGGGGGGTTACGAGCTAGAGCATATGTGTGTAGGGTACTAGATAACAGGTATTAGGGGTATATCCTGTATAAGACATTTAACTAAATGGTGATTTCATTGGATATGCACTGTTAATTAATGCTTGTATATCTTATCGTGTGTTGTCATGTTTGTTTATATGTTTGTTTAAAAAATAATAAAAAAAGAAAATACAAAAAAGAAATACATTGACCTGATGACCTGTGTGACGTAATGTGCATGCATGGCTCTATCGTCCTCCAGCCACAGGCCAGTGAAACCAGATTCATCCTTAGATGACCATATAAGACCAAGCCTGTCTGATCATAATTTTTAACCAGTGGCTCGCTAAATTTGGAACCCACATAGTATAAAAGCATGGTTGTGTCATCATTCTAGAATCTAGAGCCTCACAGCCCCCTGGAGGGCTGTGGTCTCCAGGACTGTTCCTCGTTCTGTGTGTTCCTGTGTCAATAAATACCATCGATTGACTTCACCTTCGTCTCCTGGCTCATCATATCAATCCAAAGAACTCAGTTTTATACTATCACACTGCTCGGTTCAGGTGACGCTACATTTATTTTTGTGCAGATTTTCCTGCGCCAGCTCGCCTCTCGTGTGCACCAAGGATTACCGGGGATTGGCGGAGGAGGCGGACAGAATACTACTGGCCTCCCGTCAGTACTGCGTGGCTGCTGTGTCTGATCGGGTGTCTGATCGCAGGGATCAGACAGAGGGATAATAGAGGGCTTTGTTACTATCATCGCCGTTTTGGCAACAAAGCGAAGAGCTGTGTTCCACCATGCAACTTTGGTAACCAGGGAAACGCAAGAGCCGGCGCTCGTTAGCGGCTATGAGCGTTGGCGTCAATATCAACAAGCTGTTGTTTATCGAGGACACGTTGTTTGGAAGGCGTCTGTTGGTGGATTCGGGCGCCCAGAGGAGCATCCTGCCTGTGTCAGCCACGGACGCCTTGGGACGCCTTGGGAAACGGACATGTACCGTCCCTGGACGCGGCTAATGGGACTTCCATCCGTACGTTTGGTACCAGGTACGTGACTATGTGTTTACATGGACAGCAGTTTAGCTGGGAATTTATTATTGCTTCAGCAATTTATTATTGCTTCCAGATGCCTGTCCACCCGCTCGACGTGCCCAAGACTGCCATTATCACCCCGTTTGGACTGTTTGAATTCCTGCGCATGCCATTCAGCCTTAAAGGGGCAGCGCAAACATTCGAGCGGCTGCGAGGCCTGTCATTTTTGTTTATTTATCTGGATGACATCCTGGTAGCCAGTGCATCGGTGGAGGAGCATCGGGGACATCTCCGTCATCTGTTCGAGCGGCTCGACGAGCATGGGCTGATCATGAACCCGGCCAAATGTCAGTTTGGCCTGCCGGCCATGGATTTCCTGGGCCACCATGTCTCTTCCCAGGGGGCTGTTCCTCTACCCGCCAAGGTGGAGGCAATTGCTGCTTTCCCCCGCCCCCTCACCATCAAACCTCTCCAGAAGTTCCTGGGGTTGGTTAATTTTTACAATAGGTTTATAGCCCATCACCGATGACGTGGGCTGGTCCCCGGAGCGGGTCCAGGTATTCGAGGGCTCTAAGGCTGTCCTTGCCAACGCCGCAATGCTGGCACACCCATCTCCTGCTGCTCCTATAGCCCTCACCACCGATGCCTCCGATTATGCAGTAGGGGCGGTGTGCGAGCAGTGGGTGGCTGGTGCCTGGCAGCCTCTGGCCTTCTTCAGTAGGAAGCTGCGCGACAACGAGAGGAAGTATAGTACATTCGACAGGGAACTCCTGGCCCTCTTCCTCGCCATATGTCACTTCAGGTTCTTGCTGGAGAGCCGCGAGTTCACGTTTTTTTGTTCCCCTGTCATCGACACCGGCTGCGGAGGTGGCTCAGGCGTTTATCTTCGGCTGGGTCACTCGGTTTGGCACGCCATTGGACCAGACTTCGGCCAGGGGATCCCAGTTCACTTCTGAGCTGTGGAGCACCGTGGCTGAGAGACTTGGGGTGAAACTCCATCGTACCACAGCATACAACCCAAAGGCCAACGGCATGTGTGAGCGTTTTCACAGATCCATGAAGGCCGCTCTCTGCCTGCAGTCCTCTTCAGCCGAATTGGTTTTTGGTCAACCGCTGAGGGTCCCAGGGGAGTTCCTTCCTGGTTCCTCTGCCCCTTGGTCCACTACAGCTCCCCGATCTGCCTTCCAGGACGCAGCGAGGGTGTTTGCCCCAGTTCCCACACATCACTGCCTTCCCCAGTCCTACATTCCTAAGGACCTGATGACTGCGAGGTATGTGTTCATCCGTCATGATGCCCACCGTTCTCCACTGCAGGCTCCCTATGACGGGCCCTTCCGCGTCCTCGTTCCGCGTACTGTTTGGAAGTAAAGTTCAGAGACTCGATACTCCGTCTGCTCGTCTCATTGATTCACTTCCACAACGGTCACAATGTACGTTTTTTTGTGGACCCCAGGAAGAATAGCTACTGCAATGCTATAACTAATTGTAAAATAAACTAAACCTTACCAATAAAATATTAAAGTGTGCTCCGGCATCTTCTGGCCCATAGAACTGTTTCCTTTGTAAACATGGCCATCATTTCACTGAAAGGTGAGGTTATACTTTTCGCTAAGCATTGAGAAACTTAACAAGTGATGTAGCTTTTGTAAGCCATGATACATGTCCTTTTTCAAAACAGGAATCTCGCAGTATAATCACTAGGGCGGACCACTGACTAATCAATCGAAAGGAGCCATAGTCGACTGCCAACCTCTTAGTCGAATGCAAAGAAATATATAAAAAATAATAATAACGTTTTCTTTTATCATTCTTTCCAAAAGCTAAGAGGCCTAGAAGCGTGGCTAACGCTAATGGCACGCATACCAGAGGCTAACTGCCTAAGAAAACAGGCACAGAGGCACTGAAAGAGGATTTCACCCATCTAATGAACACACTAGACAAATATCAAGATGTATCCATCAGTGGACCAATTGCATGCTTTCGCAGAGGACAAGAAGCCTTCAGTTGACTCCTTCAGACATTAAGCACCCCCACAGCCCAAATGGAATGATAAAAAAAATATATATATTAAACTACCTTCTTTTTTTAAATTATTTGTATTTTTTAATAGTGGACTAATAGTCGACTATCGGCTAATTTTGGCGACTACAAATCGACTATACAAATCCTTAGTCGGGGACAGCCCTAATAATCACACAAGTCTTCTTATGCTTTACTGAGGAAATGGTTGTAAACCGTACATCAAAAGTTACAATGAGTTCTATAGGCCAGGATAGCATGAAGTCTATGGAACTCATGTCCTTTTACAACCATTTCCTCGGCAGAAAATATAAAGACATCATGTCTGATTATATTGTGAGCATCCTATTTATTTTTTGATGGCTAAAACATTTGCAACATTTGATTGTACTGGAACCTGGTGTGAGATGATGCAGCACGAGGCTAAGTTTGTCGATACATTTACTTTTCTATAAGTATAAGTATTAGCTGAAGCTTTTATCCAAAGCGACTTAGAAAATGTGAGTCAGTAGAGAGCAGAGGTCAGCAGGAAGGAAGGGTACAACTCTGGCAGCTACAGTAAGGGTCAGTGGCGTTGTTTGTCAAATAGTGTCAAACCTAGTGTGTTACATTCTGAATGCATAGTAGTATACATATTAGCATGGTATGTAGTAGTATAAGGATAGCAGCATAGTAGTAGTAGTAGTAGCATAGTAGTAGGGTACATACTAGTACCTGATCTTATTTCACTCAAACTAAAGTGAAAGTATGACCAGTAGCTACTAGTCAACATCATGCCAGAAAATGTTTAAATATGGTTGTTTCCTCCAGTTGAAAACCATCTCTAAAATCAAGTACTTTTCATTTGACCTTGAAAAGAGTGCTAAAGTCAGTCTTAGCACCTTCCTCTCTAATGAAGCAGAAATCCCAAAGCTTCACAATAAACGTTATAAAATGATATAAAGGGAGGACATAGTCAGAAAAAAATAAATTTTTGTTCACGTTTCACCATTTTATCAACAATTACGCCATCTGTCAGTCAAATGATATGCAGATTCTACACCACAATCAGGGACATGCACAGGACTTTAGAGGGGCAGGTGCTCAAAGGATGAAAAGGACACTGGGCCTATGCTATTTTTGGGGGCCCTTTTTGGGCGGGGAGGGGCCTTTTTATGCTTTTTGGGGGGTTTGGTGATCAAATATTGAATATTGAACTATAATAATCAGTGCAGGAGCTCACTTATCCTTGAAAGACACTTTTATCACTGACTTAAAACCCTTAGGAGTCAACGGGGCGTATTGCTCCCGTGGGCGGAGAACAAAATAATTAGAATGTCTTCTAAATGCTCTAAACGTACATATTTTCAGAAATCGATAAAAATAGAAAAATGACAATTTCGAGTGCTTTGAGATGTACTATATATGTCTCATTACTTGCTAAACATAATACGACTTGTAAATACGTTTAATTCTTGCTAGATGGTATGCTTGTAATTATTTCCGTTTGCGAGAGAACTACAGCGCGTCACGAAACACACATACACGCACGCGCGCACACACACAAGAGAAGCGTGTGCGCTGTGAATAGGTGTTAGACCCCCACGCAGAGGTGAGAGGTATCAGAGACTCGCTACCCCCCATCCAAATTCTAAACAACAGATCGGCATCGGCTTTTCATAATATGTATGAATTATCTCTTGCAATAATATCCACGGGACACTGAGCTGCTTCGCAGAATAATGTGGTGTGCGTGTATGTGTGTGTGTGCGCTGAGACGCAGCGTCGAGACGAAACTTGTGTCGAGTCTGCTTCTATGTATGCTTCTTCAGCGCGTCCTGCATTATTATTATTATTATTATTATTATTATTATTATTATTATTATTATTATTATTATTATTATTATCATTCTCTAGAATACACGGGACCCGACGGAACGTTAATGTCGAGTCTGCTTCTATGTATGCTTCTTCAGCGCGTCCTGCATTATTATTATTATTATTATTATTATTATTATTATTATTATTATTATTATTATTATTATTATTATTATTATTATTATTATTATTATTATTATTATTATTATTATTATTATTATTATTATTATTATTATTATTATTATTATTATTATTATTATTATTATTATTATTATTATTATTATTATTATCATTCTCTAGAATACACGGGACCCGACGGAACGTTAATTTATGTATTAAAAGTAGTCTAACATGCTTTTCATCAACATAACTGGCAGAGACAGAGTGCGTGTGTGTACGAGTTATGAGTTATCTCGCAGTTCATTCAAGCGCGCATCACGGTGATGACAGCTCTCTAGAGAAAGGTGCGCTCACAGGGGCGTAGCTGGAGATTCTGGGCCCCATGAAAAGAATCAATTTGTGGGCCCCCAATCTATTAAAAAAATGTGGGGCCCCCAATCTATAAAAAAATTTGGGGCATTTGCTGGGCCCTTGGAATCATCCTAACCCCCCCCCCCCCAGCTACTCCCCTGCACACACACACACACACACTCTCTCTCTCTCTCTCTCTCAAACAGAGAAATCAAAAGAAATCAGTACATTACCTTGTATTACTATTGTAATCCAAAAGCGATATATAGGGTTGTTCATTGTACAATACAATTGATGTTTCTTGTTGATTATTATTCTCTATGTGTATATGAGCATTTTTTCAATACCCAACTATGTAGTGGCCGCTTGTCGCTAGGCTAGGCCTCCTGCTGGGTCCATTCACTGGAATAACAAAGGAATGACTGGGCCTTTGCTCCAGGTGTGAAATGGTTCTAGTGACAATGATCACATTGAATTCTGGGAGTGTAGTTCTCTCATCAGATAGCTGAATGAACTTGGATCTAGTTCAAGTCCTATACTGAATTTTTTTTTACCAGAATGTTTGATAGGACATTGATTGAAAACTATCGTCTCAAATTTGACAATTGATGGCTTATTTTGAAGGTATGAATCTGTAATTTTACATTATGTAACAAAAAAAAAAGAGAATATTCTGAGAAGGTGGAGCTAGAAACTTTAGACTTCAGGGGGTTAAAAGGGCCTACATCTCCATAAATGTTCAGGGCGGAGGGAATAAGTGCTTATACCTACAGACCCCAAGTCTGTTAGGACAGCAGACTCGGTTGGCCCTGCTTAAAACTTACCTTTTTAAAATAGCTTTTAAATGAATTATTATCTTTATTTCATTGTCTTATTTTTCATTATTTCTATAAATTTGACTTAAATATTTTATTATAATTTGTATCATTGTTTTATGTAGTTTCTTTTATCATTTTATTTGTTCTTTTTAATGTCAACATATTATTTAAATTATTCAAATAGACTCAAACATGTTCCGTTGTAAATTACTTACTCAGTTACAAATTATAAAATTAACTGCATTACTTTCAAGTAAATTTGTTGTATAACAACATACACAAATCTAAACTATTTTAATGTTGCTGTGGGACAAAGTGAGACTAGCCAATGCCATGTATGTAGTTATTATAATTACTCTGTTTATATAGTGGATCATACAAATACAAACACAATAGATGTTTTGGAACTTTTGATATGTATTTCCCCTCAACAGGCCACAACTGGGCAACATTAAATTATGCTTGTTAAGCACTATACCAATAAATAACAAATATATACTGATTGATTGAACATTTTAATTAACAGATTGCAGAATGGGTACAGTACAGTACAGCTCAATACACACAATTGTTAAGGGGATGCAGACCAGAGAGACTTTCGTCTTGTTTACATCAGGGTCCCCCATTTTTTTTATTAGTGACATTTATAACATACACAACATACAGATATAAGAATCTAATCTAATCATCTAAACTAATCTAATCATGACATTTAAGACATGCTATTAAACCAGGAAGTGCAGCACTGTTGATAAGGCTGTAGCCTCCACTACTGTAGTGTCCTGCGCTGCAACACAACTAACACAAGAGTGAAAAAAAAATGCTCATGGACCCGCGGCCTGTCGTTGACTGCTCGCTTGTGTTGTTCGACGGACGCATGGTACTGAACACCGCCAAGCGCTACGAGCCTGAAACCAACCAGTGGACAGTGATATCACCCATGCTGGAGCGCAGGAGCGACACAGGGGCAGCAGCCCTCCAGGGCAAGGTGGGTGGAACTGAGGGACACATGGTGGTAGATGAACACAAGGAACGTTAGATCAGAAATCATAAATGTCTTTATTGCCAAGTAAGCTTGCACATACAAAATATGTGTCTGGGTCCTTTGGTGCATCAACATTAACAGACAATTAAAGTAGAATGAAATCAAATGGAATATATAAACTAAATTTGAATATTCTTTCTTATTACAGGTTTACATCTGTGGTGGCTGGAACAGGGGGGTGTGTCTGCTCACAGCTGAGTACTACAGCCCAGACACCAACCAGTGGACTCTGATCGCCCCCATGAGCAGCAGGCATAGCGCAGTGGGAGTCGCTGCGTACGGAGGACAAGTCTATGCGGTAGGTGCACAGGGAGACAAAATGCTTTATACTAGATATTTTTATAGATATGTATCATTTGACTTGCAATGCTTCTGTGATGCCCTAATTTCCCTAAATTGATTAATACAGTGCCTGCCTGCCTTAACCACACACTAAAACATTCCTCTCATGTGTCCTGTCCTCAGGTGGGAGGGTGGGACGGTAGAAACGCCCTGCAAGGAAGATGAGGAGGAGGATGAGGAGGAAGAGGAGGAAGATTAGGAGGAGGAGGAGGAGGAGGAGGAGGAGGCAGCAGGGGATCCATCTAAGAACTTTAAACATGTATTAGACCAAAAGAAATCCTAAGAAATTAATAAATTACTATCAGCCAAAAAGGTGGTGCATTTCTTTCTTCTACTAATTCAGACAATATCGGTTTTTAGTTTGTGTAATGTAATGTAATATCTGTTTTTAGTTTGTGTAATGTAATGTAATATCTGTTTTTAGTTTGTGTAATGTAATGTAATATCTCTTTTTAGTTTGTGTAATGTAATGTAATTGTTGTGAGGGCTGCTTTTGAGCAGGTACCTCAGCATGTTGGCTCCCCCCTGAGGACACGTGACGCGTTGACACGACCCGAGGCATACGTCTCTCGAGACGTTCGCGTCTCACGGCTGGTGCTAATGAACAATTAGAGAATGCTGCCTCTTCCCGGACTATAAACACCTGACCAGCCCAGCAGTCGATGCAAGTTCGTTCTGTAGGAACAGTAGGTTTGTTGCGCCTTAATTATTTCCTTTTGACATTTCTGTCTAACTTAGTTCTCGTTGATTGTTGTCATTTATTTGTCTGCTACCTAACCTCGTTGTTTTTTGATGTGTGTTCAAATGCTTGTAACCCTGACCTCATTTTCTTCTCCCCCTCCAGCGTGGGTAGATGTTTACTGGTCAACTAATATCGTGTCTCTTTTTCTCTCTTCCATCTAGTTTGGAAGACGCCGTCTCGGATACTCGTCGCGTTCATCTGCCCGTTAATTCCCTTGTTATTTTCTCCCCCCTGTCTCGCCAAGTTGCTCGTGTTATTTTCCCTCTAGAGAATCAGTTATTGTTTTGCCCCAGCGTGGCCAAGGCCACATGTTCCACTACATCTTTTTTTCAACACGGTAAGACTTTATTTACATATTAAGTACACACACATAGTCTGCTACATCACACATACTTCGGGTTTGAACACACACACCTCATAACCCAGGTCCCGACCTGCTGACACCACATTTCCACCGTTCATTGTTTGTATGCCTTGTACATTTTTCATATTGTTGAATTTGTCTCTGTTTGTGAAAAAATAAATACAGCGTTTAAACTGTTGGACTGTTTCACTCTCTTATTTGGGTCCTGTTCCTCTGTTCCCATAACAGAAATATCTGTTTTTAGTTTGTGTAATGTAATGTAATATCTGTTTTTAGTTTGTGTAATGTAATGTAATATCTGTCTTTAGTTTGTGTAATGTAATGTAATATCTGTTTTTAGTTTGTGTAATGTAATGTAATATCTGTTTTTAGTTTGTGTAATGTAATGTAATATCTGTTTTTAGTTTGTGTAATGTAATATCTGTTTTTAGTTTGTGTAATGTAATATCTGTTTTAGTTTGTGTAATGTAATGTAATATCTGTTTTTAGTTTGTGTAATGCACATAATATGGGAACTTTTATCAATTTGGTTGAGCCTGTTAGGAAGTGCACCCCCAACCCAAGCAGATTGCAGATCACTCTCTCTATATGGAGGTAAAAAAGAAAATATGGTAAAAATAATTGGCATAAAAAGGGCACTTTTTTATGAGGCACAAAAGGGCAGGTGCTTGTGCACCCATTGGTTGTGCACATGCCTGCTAGCTGTGCCCTTGAGCAAGGCACCTCAGCTTTAACCGCTCCAGTGTTAGCTGCTCAGGGGCCAGTAGTAGAGTGCCTGACCATAGTGTCTTTATACCTGTATCACTGGACATATAAATGCATATTAAATCAAATCAACTTGATTTGTAAAGCCCAAAATCACAAGTGAATGTCCCCATGGGCCGGACAAGTCTTCTTTAAACTATTCAAGAAGAAACATCCCAATAAATCAACAACAAAAAACCCACCATGAAATCCAAAATAAATGTAAAATAAATAAATGCAACACTCCCAGACATACCCCAGCGAAGGTAAGGAAAAACCTAGCAATAGGAAAAAAGCACCACAGGCGATGTGGAGGAGAGAAACCTTAGAAGGGCCGTTCAAGGGGGATCCCCCTTCTTGGATGTCGGTGATAATAGTGTTGCTATGGATGGGTGGAGAATAAAACAGGCGAATAGTTGGTATGTATGTACATATACGTGTAATAAAACACAAATATGTGCATGCAATAGCAACTGGGGTACATAAGAACATTTTTGAAACATTTAAATATATTACAACTCTGTACATACATGTGATTAGCATTATACTCAGTAGAACAAATGTATATATCTTATACCCAGCTTAATCACTATATTAATATTACTATTGCACTTTACTGTTACATTTGCAGTGGGGTTGGATGCCACCCTTATTTTCATTGTAATGTACTTATGCTGTATGATGACAATACATTTCAATGTAATATAATCTAACTGGTACTATGACCTGAATGATGGTCCTAGAGGTCAGTGATTTGATGCTCTTTTGGTGTTTTGGCGATGGTGGCGTAAGAGAGTGCTGTCTTAATGTAAGAGAGTGCCGTCTTAACAGGTCGTGGGAAATCTCCCATTTAATGGGGGGCAGTGGTGGCCTAATGGTTAGAGAAGCGGGTTTGTGACCGGAAGGCACTTAACCCCCAACTGCTCCAGTGGAGTTGCTCAGTGGCCAATGGTGTCAGACTGTGGTTGTACTGGGCAGCTCCCAGGTATGAATGGAACTGTGTGAATGTGAAGCAGGGCGTTCCTGAAAAAGAGCATCTGTGCTCAGTGAACCTACCCTGGGTAAATAAAGGTTGTGTGCTTTTGATTGTCGGGAAAATACAGTTACTGTGAAATATCGATTACGGTGTTGCTAGGAGACTGATGGACGGGGACGGGGTGGTGGGGTGAGGGCCAAAAAAAACATGTTTCATTCCAACGTTGATCTGCACCAGTGTTGCTAACGAATGCTCACATTTTCCGCTTACGATATCTCCAAAACACCGGCGTTTAGATGGTATTAAAATAAGTACCCGTTGAGTGGAGAATCTGATCGGCTTCTCATAACGTGGATTATTCCTAATCCTGTCCCAGTGAGATATATACACCGGGTAAAAGAAAGATAACGGGACATAAAAAAATATATATAAATAAACCTGATTATGTCCTCGGCGGTAGCGTTTCCTGTAGAAGATACTCAATGTGATTCATTCTGTGAGGTTCATGACTGACGCTGCAGCCAGCCAGCGCACTCTGAGAGGAGTCGTCTCACAGGAGGGCTTCCTGCATGGAGCGGTCCGCGGGGTCAGGGGTCAGGCAGACACACTACTGTACAGCAGGAAGGTTACAGCCACTTACCGGTACAAAGACCGCAATCCCCAAACCACAGGAACCCTCGAATGTGATCGAAACCGATGTGTAGTGATTGAGCTTTTTTCCAAACTCAAACGCCGGGAACAACAGTGATATTGTGAACAGTGTGAAATGCCCGGAGGGTTCTAACTAAACGTGTTCGTGAAACCAAAAACATCCCTGAACTTTATAAAAGCTATCACTGTAAAAAAAAACGTAACTCCTCTCTCCTGCAAAAATACACCTTGGTTCACACTGCGGTACCAGTTTGGATTTTAATAGTGGCGTGAAACAGAAGAGAAACTCAAGCTTACTGACATCAATATTACATCATTTCCATATGTTTGTGACCAGGAACAGGGTTAGGATAAACCCAAGCATTTATTGATTTTTTTTTTTTTTTTTTTCAAGAAGTAGAGTTGTGTCCGTCTTTTCAAAAACCCTCAAAAGTTAAACTGCATCATCCTATGACCTCCACGTCTTTAAAGCCGTCAAATGGGGAACTCTGGGCAAACGAGCACACGCTCGGTGTTGCACTTTGTTTACATTTGTTTTGTTTTGGATCCGTTTTGACATGTGAGCTTCTTTGAGTAACTTCTTACACTGTGCATTTCTGCAGACCTCTCTCTCTCGGTAGAGCCGGGGGCGTGGCCAGCAGTAGCAGCACATACTGAACTCCAACTCACACACATCCAGACCAAAACGGGGGGAAAAAAGGAAACAAACTGCAATACCAAGCGGGCTCTTTTGCATAGAGGCCGCTGTTTGGACAGCTATTACAGATTGTACCTTCAACTTGACTGCATCATCATCATCATCATCATCATCATCATCATCATCATCATCATCATCATCATCATCATCATCATCATCATCATCATCATCATCATCTTCATCGTCATCATCATCATCATCATCATCATCTTCATCATCGTCATCATCATCATCATCATCATCATCATCATCATCATCATCACCATTATCACATAACGTAACATGTGAGTACAACAAAAGCATTTCCAATCCCATCAATCTCATCCGTGTTGTTGTGACTCGCAGGCATGTTTCTATTCCGAGGCCTTCCCAGGAGTGAATGGGGCTACTGTATAATAGGATGAATCACTTGTGCAGTAGAGAGAGACACTGTGTTTTGTCGTCGGTAATTTGTGCACATCAGCCGCGGTGTCCTGAAAATGTCTCTGGAAAAAGGATCCCTCGATTCTGACAATATAAAATTCATTGCTATATTTTAAATCAGGCCTCTATATATGCAGTTCATATTGGGCTGTTTAAAACGTCAAATGTGGCTTATAACACAGTCATAGCACCTGAATAACAGCGTCTTTTAAAAAAACGACATGGCAAATTAATGAACGCTGAATATAACACAGCTTCGACAAATACCGGATTATGTATGATTGGCTGAGGGGCATTCCCACGAAAGTGTATGATTTAAAAAAAAAAATTTGTTCAACCGCACGGCCAAAGTGATACAACCCCGTGCTGTGCTTTTGGCGGGAAAAAATCATGCGTGTTCTAAAAATGGAGATGAAACAAAGCAACACAAAGGAGTCAGTAGGCTAGCAAGTCGTTAGGCTTTGAGTCACTTGTTTTTTTTTTGCACACGTGGTGCAAATAATGTCCTCTGTTTGGATTTGGATGGCTGTGTGGGTAGTCACGGTATATATACTGTAAATGATAAACAACGTCGCAGCTGTTGTTTACAGAGGAATCGTTTGGCTTGGCATCGACCTTAGGAGCCGTTCTGATCTCAGTCCTGAAACGATCAATGTGGCGTCAAACTCTCATGTTAGGATCTGACCTGGGGCATAGACGGGAAAACGTGAGCCAATGTTATAATGGAGAACAATATTATAATAAGCTTCCCATTTCGGTTTTGTCCCCGGTTTCAAACATACGTTTACCGTGGTCCTCTCTCCGTGGCTGTTGTGACGACATAACACTACCTGGCTTAGCTGGCTGTCTGTCTGTGAACCTTGGCGCTCATGCCATCTACTTATCCTAAATTAGCAAGGTAGATAAGTAGCAGCATCTCAATCAATAAAACAAGCCTAGAAACATGCAAATAATCTTCTTTGATTTCTGCATCTTAAGGCGAGGCACCCCAGTTGAAAATGCCAGTTTGGGTTAGAAGGTCATTCTATTTCATTTTATTTAATATTATAAATCTTTTTATAGATCTTATCATATCATTTGACTCCATGACTACTGCAGTGCCATATAACATAAAGCAATCATCGAAAGCAACTATAAATATTACATTTTCACGTTTGTGTACGAGCGGCATAATGTCAACCACGCTACTGAGAAAACATACGCAAAACATCTTTTCATCTTAACTTGTATGTACTGCCATCAAATTTTATGCGATGCTTCTTAACTAAATTAGCGGGTAATTTACAGAATATAATTGACTGTATATATATATATATATACATATATGTATATTCAATAACTACATTTGGAAGAAACCCTTCTGTAAATGATCAACTATTTAGTTATTCATGACATTAAAACTGAAAAATGAAGGGGGGGCAGGTGGCGCACGGAGATTACGTTCGTCACCAACACCGGGAGACACTGGATTCACCTGTTCGAATCCAGCTCCCGGCGTTGCTATCAGCCTGGCTGGCCTCTCACACTGATACAATTGGCTGTATCAGGGGGTGGGAAAAGCTGAAGGGTGGGTCCTGGGCGTTGTGGACAGCGACCCCTACAATTCGGTCGGGGCGCCTGCTCAGCAAGGGTTGGAACTAAGGAGAGATAGTGTGGCCTCCCACACGCTACACTCTCCCCGGTGAGAACCTGCGTGGCCAGGTTGGCCTGCCCCAGGCTGCACATGCGTCCGAGGAAAGCATGTGACAGTCTCCGGTCTCCCGGACCAACAGTAGGGGAAAGTACGCAACAACCAGGAAGGGTGGGATGGGAGAAAAAAATCAGGAAAAAGGAGGGGAAGAAAGATAATAATAAAAAAAAAAAAAATGAAAAATGTACTCTGACTTAATTCACTGAGGGAAAAAAAGGGTTCTAATTCATGCAAATGTGCACATTCTCTATTAAGTATTAGCAAATTTGAGTATGTTAATAACTAAATATATTGAAGTCATAAGGCTGTTTAGTTTGTATCCAAATTAAATGTGAAAAGTTTAATTTAGATGGGATGAAAGGATATTTCCCCCCCCCCTGCCTGTCTGTCTGTCTGTCTGTCTGTACCCGCCTGCCTAATTAAAAAGTGTGGCACTGGGTTTGCTAAACGTTTGTAACAAGTTTGTAGATGGTTTATATTGTCGAGTTAACATCAAGGCTCCTATAATGATGAAGGATTGGTCACAGATGTGGAAGTAAATACGTCCTGTGGGGCTGACTGTGATGGCCGTTCCAAAAAGTTTGATTAATTTAAACAGAATCTGGTCCCAGTGTTCACACAGAGTTTCCACATAGAGACAGAGCGCACAGGGCAAAACATCCCATCTCTCTCCGTAGAATTTTGTATTGTGTTGACAGCTCCTCATTGTCATTTAAGGTCAGCTACATAGCAAACATCAGAGAAATTGCTCAAATAATACTGTGTGGTGGGTGGGTGGGATGCACTGCCAACAGGGTAAAGAACCCAGAACTAAGTTTCCCATAAGCTTACGAACCGAAAAACTGAGCCTATAGGCATCAGCAGCAAGAATGGGAAAGCTGGGGGACCCTGACACTCAATATCCTCTATGATGCCAACGTGTGCAGTAAGATACATCAGAAACAGTGGCGTCGTTAGCCCTGGGCTTCCGGGGCTTTAGCCCCATTGTCTGTGCTGAATGTTTGTTAGTGTTTGGTATTTTTTGTTGGTTTTTAGGACTTTTAAACATCCATTTTTAGTAAGTAGTTTTCATTTGATCCTATAATTCTTTCATTCACCGATTTGTGGACTTTTTTTTTAGTGTCCTGAAAGGCGCCTTATAAATCAAATGCATTATTATTATTATTATTATTATTATTATTATTATTATTATTATTATTATTATTATTATTATTATTATTATTATTATTATTATTATTATTATTATTATTATTATTATTATTATTATTATTATTATTATTATTATTATTATTATTATTATTATTATTATTATTATTATTATTATTATTATTATTATTATTATTATTATTATTATTATTATTATTATTATTATTATTATTATTATTATTATTATTATTATTATTATTATTATTATTATCATCATCCAGGAGGGAAAAGACACTTTGGATAGTAGGGACTGCATCTCTGCCTGTCCTGACCAGGAAACACTTTGCAACTGTGATCTCCTCTGGCAATAGTTGGATATTGTAATGTGTGGCGAGGGGTTGCAGCAATTCCACTGAGAGAAACTGGTCTGAGGCTGGATAACATGCCTGTATGCCTCTCATACGTTGTTATCCAACTCATGAGAACCTGCTCTCAAGCTCTTGCAGCATTCTGTCAACGACTGGATAAAACAGTCTCTGTCTCAGCTGATCTCCTGAGCTGAGGTCTGAGCTTGTGCCACAAGATGACTCAACTACATACTCGTCCATCCTTTGCTGCTTCCTCCTTTGGCTGGTAGTATGTTCCTCAATCCAAAGGCCATTACATATGGCCTTTGTCCTGTCATACATGTCCACTGCCATCTCTGAGGTGCGATAACCTTTGAGTGTGTCCTGCACTGTGCTTTTAAATAGTACAGATATTGAAGATGTGCACTTTAACGCAGCAGCACCTGGAGCCATCCATACCCATGTCCAGTGTCCTATAATAAGCTTTAATCGAACCCTGGTTCATTTCCTCGTATAGTCCGGTTGGTTTGGGGTGGTGTGACAGCTCATTCACTCTTGCAAGTGAACCCTGCTGCGGTTCATTTGAGATGTGAATGCAAAGTGGACCAAAGGCAGGAAAAGACCCAAAAATCGAATATTTTTTTTATGAGAAGACTGAAACATATGTATATAATGAAACACACAATACAGTTTTTTTTTCGATTGCCTAAGCATGATTTTGAAAACGGGGCCCGGTGTTTCAAAACACACAATTAGCACAACCACACACACAATTATCAGAACACCTCAGATCCTTTGCTAAATTAAACACTTGTCAAAACCATACACTAATTTATAAAAACTACATTTTGTTACCATATGAAACACACGTTTCATATGAATTAATTCTGTTTGAACCAGTTACACACACTGCTGTGCTTAACCTAAAACACATTTAGCAATTCTACTTCTCAGTGATTAGAGGACTGTAAGTGAAGTACGCAGAGAATGTGCAAATATACAATAAATTCACCAAACACTACACAAGACCAATGCTGTAGACTGATGAAAATATAATTTATTTATCTACATATACCCAAATCAATGATGCAGACTGATGAAAAAAATAACATTTTCTCTCCATATACCCAAATCAATGATGCAGACTGATGAAAATATAAATGTTCTCTCCATATAACCAAATCAGTCAACATTTCAACATGGAGAATCACAACAATACATGTCCCAGTTTTCATGTTACTATGTGCATAACACTGTAAGCTCAGCAAATATCAGACAAACATAAAATACTGTATCCAGTAGGCCTACGGGTTAAAATTACAATAAAAAAAAATTATTGAAAACATTTAAACAGAAAATACCAGACATTATCTCTTTGCCTAGCTGGATCTGGCAAGATAATCTTTTGTTGTGATTCTCCATGTTGACTGATTTGGGGAAATGCGAGAAAATGTATATTTTCATCAGTCTGCATCATTGGTTGTCTTGTGTAGTGTTTGGTGAATGTATTGTATATTTTCACGTTCTCTGTTCTCTTCACTCTCCTTCCATTTTGGTTGAAGACAGGTGAACTCACCTGCTGCATTTTTATAGTGCTTAAACCTGATTGGTGTATCTACAATTAAGCAATGGTGTGTTTGTGCATCTGATGGCTGTGTTTAACCAATTGGCTCATATGTGTGGTAATTTGACATTCTGTTTCTAATGTAATGCAAGTGTTTTATGTTTTGCAAATCACTGTGTGTTGTTTTGCAAAAAGTGTGAGGCTGACATTGTAGGGGTGCAAATCTGGGCCTATATTTTGCTCCTTGAGTGTAAGGTTTTGATAATTGTGTAATACTTTTGATTTGAGTGTTTATGCAATTGAAGAAAACTGTAAAGACTAGAGATGAACTGTTTATTTCTTTTGTACATAGGCTGTGCATATGTTTGTTTGTTTGTTTGTTTATTTGCTTATGTGTATGATTCTTAACTGTGTTTTTATTTTGTTATTGGTGTATATGTGTGTATGTATGTACAGTATATGTATATATATTATATTATATATATATATATATATATATATATATATATATATATATATATATATATATTAGTGCTGTCAGGCGATTAAAAAAATTAATCTAATTAATTACAGGATTTGTAATTAATTAATCTAATTAATCGCATTTTAATCGCATAACCATTTTATGCCTGATATTCTATATTCTATAATCATATTTCAAATTGCATGTGTCCGGATGGCAGAATTCAGTACTGTATCTACAAAACCTTCTGTTTAATCATCTTCCATCTATTAATTTGCTTAGATTTTTCAGGTCTGGTCAATTTGAGCATAGTGTTATTCACAGTCAAAGATTAAAAAAAAATTATTGATATTCTCATTTGGTTCATTACAATTTACTCAAGCCTAGTAACAGACACAGTATTTCTGACACTGGGAATACATTCCCTGAGATCCATAGATGTCCCTAGAATCAGATACCAAGAACATGCAAATGGACCATATAAAAAAAGTCTGTAATGTGTATTCTACGTTCTTATGGAATGAATGAGATAAAAAAAAAAAGTTATTAAAAAAAAAAAAAAAAAAAAAAAAACGTTTTTTTGTAATTAATTTTGAGTTAATTTTCATAACGCGATAATTTGCTGTGTAATTAATTAATCTAATTAACGCGATAAACTGACAGCCCTAATATATATATATATATATATATATATATATATATATATATATATATATATATATATATATATATATATATATATGTGTATATATATGTGTATATATGTATATTTGTACTCCTGTTGGGGCTTCTTGGACCAGATCAATGTTTTATCTGGCTAAATAAAGGTTAAATAAATAAATAAGAAACTGATGATTTGGTCCTGTTAACTTTGAATTTTCTATGGGGACTGCCCAGATCCCTCTCATGGACCTGGACCTCACTTTGAGAACCTCTAATGATTCTAGTTATTCAGTATTCATCTCTAATTACTCTAAAATTGCGTAGCCCCCAATGTTTTCTAACCCTAAAAACGCCCCTGATCAGAAAGCTATAGCCTATACACAGGGCCGCCTCAGGGGGTGTGCGAGCAGTGCGGTCGCACAGGGCCTCGCGGGAAGGGGGGCCTCGCAAAAAAAAACAAGGCCCCCCTTCCCGCAAGGCCCTTTTTCATCACAGACCTAAAATCTAGTTTTGCTTATATGCTTATATATTTCACATTAGACACGTTTGTAGAATGTGTCTGACTTGTTCCTGGCTCTGAGGCTCTGCAGATACACTATTGGAGGCAGCTCTGAGGCTCTGCAGCAGAATTAGTTTCAATGAGGGGAGGGGTTACAGGTAAGGTAGCGTCTGACTATTTCGCGCGTGCAGCATTGGAGGTTATGCCAGCCAAGATGAAGAGGACATCGTTCGGCAGATGGACTGAAGATGAAAGTTGTTGCATGTTAGACAGTTCAGTCAGGCTAGCCATCCCGGCTAAAGACAGGGACAGCTAGTTAGCTTTAGCTACGTTATAATATTGAGTGCTAACGTGTGGTTCAGTCGGGATATAGCCATGATGATGTCGGCTAGTAGCTAGCTTAGCTAAAGGCTAACTAGCGTTAGCTAACCTAGAGAGAGCACGTGCAGCATCGTTATGCCAAGATGAAGAGGACGGTCGTTCGGCAGATGAACTTCGTCAACTCCATGCGGTTGTCTCCATCCTCTTGGACGTTTGGTGAGTTTTTAATGCACTCTATTCTATTCCCGCCTTGGATATCTCTCTCTCTCTCTCTCTCTCTCGGGAGCCAAACGGGCCGACTAGCTGTTGTAGTACTAGTAGCTAACGGTGTGTGGCCTGGTGTCAGCACCTGGTGCGAGGGAGGTGAGCTTGGTGTTTCATTATGAGAATATCTCCATGCTCAAGTCGGCTATAGTCCGCGAGGGACTTGTTCCCGGCACCGCTATGGTAAACACCACTCTGTAGTGGGACGTGTATTTGCCTTCTTTTTCCCTTCTCTCTTCGTATGAGAAGAGGAAAACACAGCGGCTGGCTGTCGCGTTTAAATTTCGCAAAGGGCCTCGCATTTCTCCCAGGCGGCCCTGCCTATACGTTAACTAGTTTGCTCACACATAACTAACATTAGCTTGATGACAGCTAACTTGCCTCAATCGTCATTTTTGTTCTAATTCTAAGTGCATATTACTACGCCGAATGTTTCCCCCTCCAGAGGGCGTGGTTGAGTATGACTTGTTGTGCTCTGTCTCTATTGTTGTCAAGGAAACAGCAGCAAAGTTGAGACTTTCTTTTTCCCCCTAAAGACATTGGTTAGCATCAGCTAGATGGCTACATTTGATCTGTGGCTAGCTACCTTGCTAATCTTGGCTAGCTTGAGGACTAAAGGGTCGGTGCCACTGTGGCTGCGGTAGTTGGTTAGACCACTTGCTAATTAGGCAGCTTAATGTAGCCATTGTGGCTAGCTACAATTACTAAGTAAATTAAAGCTGCATTAGGCAACTTTTGGAAAATTAGCAAGAGCCCAGCAGAAATACAGCAAGCTCTGCATCACTTCTCATGTCCATGCACTCGCAACAAAGGTTTTCCACAGACGCACCAGAAGCTTTAAGCTGAATTAAAAATAAAAACATGAATAAATACATTCCCCAGCCTCTGATGGGCAGGTGGTTCTGCACGTTGTGTACTTTGTGACGAGGAATGCGATGTCTTCCGACGTGACCGCGGCAACACCACCTGGCAGGCCGAACACATCTGATTGGTTACTGATGCAGGGAGCTGAGGGCCAATCAGATGTTTTTGATGTATTATTTTTAGGGATGTCAAAGTTAATGCTTTAACTTTAGAGATTCATTCAAATTAATGAAAGCATTCAAATAAATGTATCTAGATTAATATATGGAGTGAAACATCTTCAATCTCAGCGCCGCGGATATAAGAGAGAGGTCTAGCTGAGTCAATGTTGATGGTTTTGTTGAACATTTGCATTTCACAGAGAGAAACCGTATTCAAAGAAAGCTATTAAAATAGTCTTTGAATCTAAATATACTTTCTTTGTGTTGATTTTACATTAATTCCGTGATTTTACTCAAGTAAATATCTGTTACAAGCTTCGGTCTTATGTAGAAAAAAATCTATTTTCAATCTAGATTAATCTAGATTAATTACAGAAAATTGTGAGATGAATTAGTTAATTAATTAATTAATCTATTGACAGCAGTAATTATTTTTAATATATTTTATTTGAATTCAGCTCAACGCTGCTGGTGCTTCTGTGAGTCTGTGGAACACCTTTGTTGAGCGTGAATGTGCTTGAAAAGTGATGCAGAGCTTGTTCTATTTCTAATGGACAGGTAAACTCACTGTTCTCAGAGCTTGTTCTATTTCTAACGGACAGGTAGACTCACTGTTCTCAGAGCTTGTTCTATTTCTAATGGACAGGTAGACTCACTGTTCTCAGAGCTTGTTCTATTTCTAATGGACAGGTAGACTCACTGTTCTCAGAGCTTGTTCTATTTCTAATGGACAGGTAAGCTCACTGTTCTCAGAGCTTGTTCTATTTCTAATGGACAGGTAGACTCACTGTTCTCAGAGCTTGTTCTATTTCTAATGGACAGGTAAGCTCACTGTTCTCAGAGCTTGTTCTATTTCTAACGGACAGGTAAACTCACTGTTCTCAGAGCTTGTTCTATTTCTAATGGACAGGTAGACTCACTGTTCTCAGAGCTTGTTCTATTTCTAACGGACAGGTAGACTCACTGTTCTCAGAGCTTGTTCTATTTCTAATGGACAGGTAGACTCACTGTTCTCAGAGCTTGTTCTATTTCTAATGGACAGGTAAGCTCACTGTTCTCAGAGGTGGCCCACTGCGGTTTCAATCCATTTACAAAGTGTTGAGTTGGAGGACTGACGCTTTTACAGTATATGTTGACGATTCCACATGTTACATGAATACCTCATTAGTGGCCTTTTAAAACCTTACTAGAGTCGACTTTAGGCTTTAAATCACTATTAATCAATGTACTACCAAGCACGACGAACACGGACCTGTTCAGGTGTTCTGAATGTCTTATAAACCAGACTTCGGGTAAAGCGTACAGCACTTACTTAGCTAACAACCATCCTCAAAAATAAGAACAATGTGCTGTGATTTCTCTGCACACATGACACACTAGAAATAAAAACCCTCAGAACTTTGGATTCAATGTCGTAGCACTTAAGCCTCGGAAATAATAATAGTACATTATTATTCATAACTGTATTGTTTATACCGAATGGTCTGTTGCATACGACTGTAAAAATACAGTAAAATTCAACAATCACATTTTGCATTTTTTTTCTTCTTATTTTTTTTTCTTCGTTTACTTAAAAAAAGCGTATGGTATTTTACAGAGATCAGACGGGACGGGACACACTAGTAATCCGAATGTACACTTCAATATTGGGCAAAAAAAACAGTCAACTATCAACATTAACATTAACTTTTATCGTTTCCCCCCCCCGCCCTTTTCACACACATCAAAGGTTGGAGAGACACTACTTCTGCATTTCAGTGATTCACGTGATTCAACCTCTTCTCCTCCGCGAGTGTGTCGACGCGTCGCCCTCTCGGCAGCCCGGACCCCTGGGGGGGAAGGGGGTGGTGGGGGGGAGGGGGGGGGGGGGTAGTACCACCATGACGTGTAGCCGAAGGAAGGATAAAAAAAAAAAAGTGCAAACCGTTGGTCTTCTTGGGGTTTTCCCGTTCTTCTTGACTAAGAGTCTTGTTGTTGTCGTCGTTGTTGCTTGTTCAGCGCAGAGGGGCCAGAGGGCGGTCGCCGCGGTGACATCAGAAGTTGAGGAGGTACAACAAGGTGACGCCCAGCACGAGGTCTCGGGAGCAGTGGGTCAACAGGGCCGCCTGGTTCACATCGTGCATGGCGCCGGGACCTGTAGGGGGGGACACACGCAACACAGTGATGATGTCACAATAGGCTACCGACTTTTCCATTTCCAGACTTCAACTATTATTTTAAAGCGTTCTCTTTAAAGGATAACTCCACTTTTTTTTTAAATTAGCTTATTTAACATCTTCCCTGGAGTTAGACAAGAAGATGCATACCTTTTTTGTCTCTGTGCGTGCATTTTAGCTTTGGGAATAGACGCTCCGTTAGCATAGCTTAGCTTCATCACTGGAAGTGGGGGAGGACAGTAGCCTTACAGTGCCTTACAGTGTATTGCAAGGTCTGACATTGACCAAACTTGATATGCATGACCTTGGTGGGCTCTAGGTCAACTCCTGAAAAGGGGGTCAATGTCAGACTTTGCAATCAAAAGTTAGGGGGCTAATAACCCTTGCCATAATTTCAGTGCGCCCCTAACTTTTGATTGCAAGGTCTGACATTGACCCCCTTTTCAGGAGTTGACCTAGAGCCCACCAATGTCATGCATATCAAGTTTGGTCAATGTCAGACCTTGCAATACACTGTAAGGCACTGTAAGGCTACTGTCCTCCCCCACTTCCAGTGATGAAGCTAAGCTATGCTAACGGAGCGTCTATTCCCAAAGCTAAAATGCACGCACAGAGACAAAAAAGGTATGCATCTTCTTGTCTAACTCCAGGGAAGATGTTAAATAAGCTAATTTAAAAAAAAAGTGGAGTTATCCTTTAAGACCACTGATCACCTCGTTTGATTCTCAAGCATCAGTATCCTGGAGACCATTAGAGGAGAACATAGTGGCACCACATAGACTGCAGGATATAGTGTACACCAACTTATCAATTAAGCAATGCAAGTTGAGATTTGGCCCTCTTATTACACATGTACTAACCACCATAAATGGCACAGTCATTCTCCCCTATTTAATAACAATTTACTCCTTATTGCACGGCAACCTATCAGATTTCCTAGATGGGGAAAGAAAGACATACACACATTGGGGGATATCTTCGATGACCATGGTTTCTGCAGTTATCAAGATATATTTAACAAATTTAACCTCACCAGCTCCACAAAAATTTTCTATTTACAATTAAGAGCAGCTTTGAGGGCTCACGAAGTTCCATTAAATATTCCACTTGAGCAACACAGATTTCACAAATTCTTTTATGAAAAGGAGACATCGAGAGGCTTCGTCTCTGACTTTTATCGTCACTTACTTACGTCCTCATATGATGTCCTTCCCCTAGACTCGGTTTGGAGGAAGGATATCCCAAACTTGGAAGTAGATTTTGATTGGGATGCAGTCTGGGCAAACGTTCGGCTATCATCACGCAACCCGGATCACCAACAGAATTAATTGTTCATAGGACTTACCTGACTCCTAGACGTTTGCACCTAATGGGGCTCAGACAAGACCCTCGATGCTCCTTGTGTTTAAACGGTGCTCTTGGTACATTTATGCATATGTATTGGGAATGCCCTCCTGTTAAGATATTCTGGGAAAAAGTAACCACTCAATTATCAGAATTTGTATCTCTGACCATACCTACACTGCCTTCTGTATTGTTGTTGAATGATGTTTCTCAGTTATCAACCTCTGTACATGTAAAGAGACTAATTTTGTCCGGTCTTACGGCTGCCAAAAAGTTGATAGCGCCACGCTGGATTCAACCGGATAAAATGTGCCGGAAGGTATGGGTTCTTACCTATCTCGATGTGATTTATCTAGAGATATCTAATGCACTAATTTTAGGTGTTAATGAAGCCAGCATAGCAATCTGGTTAGCTGTGGTGGAGAAGATAAAGGGAAGCATATGAACTTGTAATTTCTGATGTTAAATGAAATAGTGGATGTATAGTCCAAGTGGGGGTCCTGAGGGGGGGGGGGGGTGGAGGGGGAGGGAAGGGGAAGGAAATAGCGAGGAAGAGCACATGTATTGTATTGTATTTATTATTTTTATGTCTTTTAATCTACATTTATTTTGATTAAATTACTGGACTGTCATTATTGTTATTATTATTTCTGTCATTGTCCTGTGATTTATCATTGATTTTTACTGTTACTGTATTGTTTGTCTAGTTTTATGTTAAAAAAGGGAAAATAAAAAACATTTGTTCAAAAAAAAACAATAGGCTACCGACTGTAGATGTCACAATAGGCTACCGACCGTAGATGTCACCATGGCTACCGACTGTAGATGTCACCATGGCTACCGACTGTAGATGTCACCATGGCTACCGACTGTAGATGTCACCATGGCTACCGACTGTAGATGTCACCATGGCTACCGACCGCAGATGTCACAATAGGCTACCGACTGTAGATGTCACCATGGCTACCGACTGCAGATGTCACCATGGCTACCGACTGTAGATGTCACCATGGCTACCGACCGTACACATCTCACATGGTTACATTATTATGACGAGTATCCTAGTGCATTTCCCCCCTCTCTGCCTATTACAGAAATTAAGTCATTTTGGCCTTGATACTGTAATTTTCCGCCGTCGACTAAAAACACACATCTTCAAACAATATCTTAAAAAAAACGAACCTTTCTGTCTGTACTATTTTGTACCTTACTACTATTATATGCTACTATACTTATACTACTACCTATCGTTCTAATATGTCTCAGTATGTTTGAGTGTAACACTCGAGATCGACACTATTTGACGAACAACACCACTGGCCCTTAGCTGCCAGAGCTGTACCCTTCCTGCTGACTCGTTGTTCACAATCTGTATTTGCTTGGGATAAAAGCGTCAGCTAAATGACTACATCTAAATGTAAAGGCATTTGGGGTTAATGGGAAAATTGCGTTTTCAGCAATGGATTAAAGGATTTTATGTTTTGTTAACGTTTTTTAAAGTTCAAAATCCACTGCCTTATCAGAGAGAGACATGTATATTATACAGTTTTATTCACGGGACCACAGCTGCACGGACCACAGACGAAGTTAAACGAGCGATCTATTAATAGTCCATTAATTAATTAATAAAGAGCTGCCGGAATATATATATAACCTGTGAGAGGTCTATTGAAGACCATCAGTGAGGTCTCAAAAAGGTACATAATGTACGTTACGCCAGAGCCATACGTGATATTATGTACGTAGTGTATCGATGTAACAAGTGTATGTATTACAAATAAGTATATATATTACATATTCAAAAAACTATAACTTTTTACATTTTCAGAAAACGTTTAAGTTCCCCTGCTGGGGATGGAACCCTAACCCTCACTTTATGTCTTAAGCATAACCGTTAAGTTAATGTTAAAACTAACCTTAACGCTAACTATAATCATAGTTAGACAGTGGTGAGAGCACCAAATCCTGCGACTGCGATGACTGTTGGTTCAACTCCTGGTTGCGGGACTTTTGTCGATTCAATAAGTAAATATATTACTTATGCCTATAACATAACGTACATTATGTACCTTTTTCCTGTGGTTGATTAGTCCTTTATTTACATGTCCTGACAATACTGTGTTGAGGCTATAGAGTCATAGACTGGTAGAATTATATGATTCCGAGAATACATTTCCAAAAACAACTATGAAAGGGTTAAAGGGACAGATCACTTTGCAGCACTGAAAGGCAGCGGAGGCAGGGCGGACCACTATCTACCCCCCTCTGCCTAACTGCCCTTTAGCAAGGCACTGAGACCCCAAAACTGCTCCACTAAGATACGATAAGATATTGTGGATGTTCTTGTGCTCTGACTTATCTGATGAAACCCAACTGTGTGTGGGGGGACTGTGTGTATATGTAACTGTGTGTATTATGTAACTGTGCGTATGTAACTGTGTGTATATGTAACTGTGTGTATTATGTAACTGTGTGTATTATGTAACTGTGTGTATGTAACTGTGTGTATATGTAAATGTGTGTATTATGTAACTGTGTGTATATGTAACTGTGTGTATTATGTAAATGTGTGTATGTACCTGTGTGTATATTTCACTGTGTGTATGTAACTGTGTGTATATGTAACTGTGTGTATATGTAACTGGGAGGGATATACAAAAAGACACATTTCAATTGCCTTGTGTTCATAAAATGTATCTTAGTCTTAAAAAAACATGTCGGCAACACTGGTGGAAGTCGTTGGGACTGTTAGCATGTTAATTTCTATCGGTCACTACTTTGTTGCTAGGGTTACCTGCTATTAACACTTTGTTTTGCCATTCACGTAGATTTACGTTTCTGTGGCCCGACCGTTGAGTGCCAGAAACGTAGATCTACGTTTCTGTTTCGTTATTTATTTTATTTGCTATTGCCATTCATAATCCATCGAGGCACCTTGTGCAGGCTGTACTGAATGTGTCTGAGATCGCAGACGGTCAATGCCGCCGCCTAACGCCTTGCGGCCGTTATTGCACTCCATTTGAAACAATGTAGTTTGTTTTCTCTACCGAGCTGCGGCGCGGCGGCGGGTTCTGAAGACTCCGGCAAGACAAGCGGTCACCACGGTTGCCTCGACGAGTTCATCCGCCCGCCCGTCCCTGTGCAATGCTGGATAACGTGGGACAGACTACCGCGATAGGGCGGGCCATACTTTTTTTTTTTTGGAAAATCAATCGAGTGGGGTGTCTAAAATATGTGTTTTTTTGTGGGGAATTCAAATATGGGATTATTTTTCTAATCGGATAACTCCTACCTACATTGTTTTGGATTTCAAAATGGCCGATTTGACCATTTTTCACCCCTTGGCCATACATGTATGCCAACATGAATCTGAAGGAAATCCTAACATGCAAGGTGTCTAAATGATGTGTTTCTTAATGGGGAATTCAAATATGAGTTCATTTTTGGGATAGGATAACTCTAACCTACATCATTTTGGATTTCAAAATGGCAGATTTTACCATTTTTCACCCCTTGGCCATACATGGATACCAACATGAATCTGAAGGAAATCCTAACATGCAAGGTGTCTAAATGATGTGTTTCTTAATGGGGAATTCAAATATGAGGTCATTTTTGGGATAGGATAAATATAACCTGCATAATTTTGGATTTCAAAATGGCTGATTTTACCATTTGAACCCATTGGTATTGTATTACAAAATTGCAAAGATAAAAAATATATGGGAAATCATTTATAATGACAAAGCCATTAAATTTATTAACAAGTGAACTGTATATAACTGGATACAACTCCAAAGATCAATAATAATAATACTAACAATAATAAATTGTATTTGTAATGCACACAAACACCTAAGTGCTAAATCTCGATCTCCTGACTTCTTGAACTTTGCCAGGTTCCAATATCTTGATTGGACTCATTCTTGGATGACAATATCTCCTACTGTACTGCTTTAGCCACCAACCTACAAACACAAACTTAAAGTCAACGTCAGCAATAAATAGGTGAGCTCTTTCCAGAACTTCTCAGCAGAAACCTCTGTAACCATTTTAACAAACGTCTCAATGTATTGAGAAAATCCATGGGGCTCCATCAATCCTCTATCTTCTTAAAACATTGGAAAGGCAGGGGATGGAAAAGAAGGCAGAGAAAAGGAGAAGGGGCAAAGAAGAAAGCTTTGCAGCAGCAGACAAGGTTGCCAGGAAGGATGTTGAGAGCTTCCTTACAGTCCCTGAAGTTGAGCTCATTCCTGAAACTGACCCTGCAGCTTCAGCAAAGCTACGGAAAAATTATGATGAGATTCCAAACATCGCCCTTGCTAGTGTAAGGTATGGCATAGGTCTATGGCCAACTGCAGCTATAGCAACTGCAGCTCTGATTGATGCAGGACTCATCTTAGAAGATGACACAAGTAAAGTGATTGATAAGAACAAGGTTAAGAGAGCACAAGAAAAGTTGATGCAAGAGCTGGGGGAAGAGTTTGAGGAGAAGTGCAGGGAGGAGGGGGGGATCTCCTGTATCCTCTTTGATGGGCGGATTGACATGACCAATGTGATGATGGAAGCTGAGGGCAGTGACCAATCTTTTCCTGCAAAGATCAAGGAAGAACACTATAGTGTTGCTAGTGAGCCTGGCAGCAACTATCTGTTCCACTTTACACCAGAGAAAGCAACTAAAGAGGAGTCCCATGCAGAGAAGATTGCTAAGGTCCTGTTTGCCTGGCTGAAAGAGAGAGGTTCTGAAAAGACCTTGTGGGCCATTGGAGGAGACTCGACCAATGTCAACACTGGAGTGAAGGCAGGTGTAATGCTGGAGCTGCACCTGGGGAGAAAGCTGGTCTGGTTGGTGTGCAACCTGCACACTGGTGAACTTCCACTGCGCCGTCTCATTGTTGAAGTTGATGGGGCTACTCTGTCAGACAACAAATTGTCTGGGCCAATAGGACAGCTCCTTGATTCTGTTACAGACTTGGAGATCAATCCTAACTTCACCAGGATCTTTCTTGGCCCTCCGCTGATCAAGCTGCCTGAGAAGATCATTCAAGATCTCTCAACTGATCAACACTATGGCTATAAGCTGGTCTGTGCAATCAGGGATGGAGTGCTTTCTGCAAGGCTGGCTCTGCTGGAGATTGGACCGGTAAACCACAGCCGCTGGCTCACCACAGCAAACAGACTCCTCAGGCTCTGGGTGTCAAAGCATCAACTTAAAAGAAAGAACCTGAATAATCTACAATGCATTGTGGAATTCATCATTGGAGTGTATTATCCATGTTGGTTCAACATGAAGGTCAAGCACTCCTGGATCGAAGGGCCTAGGCACATCCTGTTTCAGCTGGACTGCCTCAAGTCTCAGAGGAAGGAGGTGCTGGATGTTGTGATGCCAACTGTGAGAAGATCTGCTTGGTATGCCCACAGTGAAGCCATCCTCCAAACACTGCTGTGCTCTGAGGATCAAAAAGAGAGAATTGAGGGGGTGGAGAGAATCCTGGCCATCAGGGGAGAGGGGGATCCAGACACTCAGCTGGGAGACTCCTGTGTCAGGATCAGAAGAACACCTCACATCAATAGTGACGCTTCCAGCATTGGTGGCTTAATCAGCTGGTCAGAAGATATGTCAGAGCCACCTCTCACCTGCTCCCTAAGCACTTCCGAGGTGAAGAACTTAATCAACACCCCCATGGAGGTTCTCGACTGGCCTTGCCACACACAAAGCATCGAGAGGGTTGTTAAAATGGTGACTGAGGCCTCTGCTAAGTACTTTTCACAATAAAAAAGGGATGGAGGGATCAGGGCTCAGGAGACCAGCAGGAGGCTGATGTCCAAGAATGAATCCAAGCAGGACTTGTGCAACCTGATCAAATTTAAGAAGATAGAGGATTGGCACTTAGGTGTTTGTGAGCATTACAAATACAATTTATTATTGTTAGTATTATTATTATTGATCTTTGGAGTTGTATCCAGTTATATACAGTCCACTTGTTAATACATTTGATGGCTTTGTCATTATAAATGATTTCCCATATATTTTTTATCTTTGCAATTTTGTAATACAATACCAATGGGTTCAAATGGTAAAATCAGCCATTTTGAAATCCAAAATTATGCAGGTTATATTTATCCTATCCCAAAAATGACCTCATATTTGAATTCCCCATTAAGAAACACAACATTTAGACACCTTGCATGTTAGGATTTCCTTCAGATTCATGTTGGCATCCATGTATGGCCAAGGGGTGAAAAATGGTAAAATCGGCCATTTTGAAATCCAAAATGATGTAGGTTAGAGTTATCCTATCCCAAAAATGAACTCATATTTGAATTCCCCATTAAGAAACACATCATTTAGACACCTTGCATGTTAGGATTTCCTTCAGATTCATGTTGGCATACATGTATGGCCAAGGGGTGAAAAATTGTCAAATCGGCCATTTTGAAATCCAAAACAATGTAGGTAGGAGTTATCCGATTAGAAAATTAATCCCATATTTGAATTCCCCACAAAAAAACACATATTTTAGACACCCCACTCGATTGATTTTCCAAAAAAAAAAAAGTATGGCCCGCCCTACTACCGCGACCAGTATTTGGAATGGCGATCAGATAATTGGATTATTCTTTTCGCAGTACATCATTTACAAGGTAAGGACTCAATATTATCAATATTGCGTTGATCCGATAATTTCTTTCCCGCAATTGCAGCCTGTGTGTGTGTGTGTGTGTATGTGTGTGCGTGCCGTTGGCTGCGATAAACGCACGGTGGAATGTGCATGCACGAGGAAACATAATACCATATAGCGTTGATTTCAGGATGATAATCAGGTGAAAAATGGCAACGTGATAAGTGGATTTGACTAAAGGGCTGTTTTGACGAAGTTCCCTGGAATTACACAGTATCACTCTACAACTATACTCATATTCACCACGGTATAAAACGGAAATGTATAGATGAAAAAATTGTCAGTTTTTTGCATGTTGACCGGAAGAAACCCACTGACAATCGACAGCGTTATTAGATCCATAGCTATAATATTAAATATAGGTTTAGCTCTACAAACAAGGTGAGTGCTTACATGGGGTTAATGGGTGGCAAGGCCAGATGCACTTCCCGGAAGGGGTGTGGCACGCAATGTGTTACAAAGGGTCAGATTAAACCGAATATATATATTTATTGCTTGAGATCCCTTGTATAATATTTGTATATCGTTTGATATCCCTTGTATATTCTTTGTATATATACACGGAATATCCCTTTACCTGGGTACAAACCAGACCATAATATTCGCTCTCCTATTGGACAGCGACCCCTAGGCGCCAACGACCATACCCCCAACGGCAAGTTCAAAGGCAACGCCAAGGCATGTCTCAACATGTCCAAGTCTGCGCAGTAATACGAGACAGAACTAAGGTTGGCACTAGATAATTCACCTTACGTATAAATACGGCGCAGGTGGAAACAGCAGCAATTCGTTCATTACTAGTAAAGCCTTCACCACGAGACAACGTGTAGTGAAGTGGGCAACTTTGCCTCTGAATAAAGAGCCTTGAGAACCGCGTGCGAATAGATTGCTAAAGTGTCAGAGTTTAACGCAGTACCGTTGAGTTCGACTTATTCTAATGTGAAGTAATAGTCTATCATTTATAGTGTATCGTGCGGCTACCGTTCTTCAGTGACCAGCATTACCACCGGTTCGTCGTGTATATAGCTAGTGCACTTATCCAGGCTGGGCGGCCTAAACTCGTGCCCCCACCCGAGGAGTCCTAGACGAGAACCGTTGGATATGTACACCGGAGAACCTACACCGGCGACTGCAGAACCTTTTCTGGTTGGATTATATTGCTTTGGTACCGTGACTGCTGGAGCAGAGAACCGTCTACCCCACTATCGTGTGGGATCTACCCCCCGTGAGGAGCATCACTCGAGCCCGCCTCTAGGAAGAGGCTGGCTAGCTTTCATCCATGCTGTCGAGCATACTGGATTATAGCTGTTGCTTTGTCTACGGATCAAGGGAGTACTGCACTGGCTCCTGTATCTGGAGCCTCGTTATTCCGTGTTGACCCAGACTTTGCACCCGAACATTCCTCTACCCTGCCGGCCATACACCCGGAGGGAACCCTCCAGTGTCTCCAGCTGGTACTAGTGTGCCTTATGTAATTGCTATGCCACAGGTGGCGTCAGTTTAGACCCATCTTACTATTCTCATTGACTTACGCTCTTGACCTACTTTACGTATGTTCTTCGCCTTACAAGCGCAAGTATAATTCTCAATCTGTAACCTAACGTTGCTTGCTCTGATAATAATAAATACCCTCCAAATAGAACTTTATGTGTCATTGCCGTATTCTTGTGTGGGTGTTCACCATATATATTCATGTACTGTATGGCCAGTAATTAAAGTACATAACTAAGTAGTGGTTTAATATACCATACTCTCAATACAGTCAGGGAATTGTACCCCTCAGTTACACAATGGGTTAACTGGAAAGTCCCTTTTTCATAAATAGGCTTGAAAATGACAAAACAGGATCTTTATTCTGGACAATTATGCCAACGTTTAGAGAGGCTGCGATACTGACAGATCTTGGCAGGGTCAATAGTTCCCTATTTTTATTATTGTACTTTGCACAATCAATGCGGACATGACCACCCGCATTTCACTGTATGCCCTGGTATGTACAGTATGTGACAAATAAACCTCTTGATTCTTGATGATCCAGACCATCTGATTGAGCTATATTTATCTCTGTCCTCCGTCTGAAATGACGCCCACTCGCTGTCGCCACGTGTTCATTATGATATGATATGTGTTATTTTATATTACGGCAGAGCGTGGGAGTCCTCAGTTCTCAGAGCGTCCTCACTGCTTTCTTCCACCAACGCACCTGTCACACTATTATTCTGCCGCGCAGCAGACTTTCATATCCTCATTACACAAGTACAGCTACGTAGATGACATACTGGTTTTGCATTGTCTGAAACTGCTCATATTTGTCGCATATATATATATATATATAGAGAGAGAGAGAGAGAGAGAGAGAGAGAGAGAGAGAGAGAGAGAGAGAGAGAGAGAGAGAGAGAGAGAGAGAGAGAGAGAGAGAGAGAGAGAGAGAGAGAGAGAGAGAGAGAGAGAAGAGAAAGAGAAAGAGAAAGAGAGAAGAGAAAAGAAAGAGAAAGAGAAAGAGAGAGAGAGAAAGACAATACTTTATTGTCAGAACGCATCTGAGATTGTTCAGCTCTATTTTTGCAACATTACAGAAACAACATCAATTAAGACAAAAAACACACATTTAACATTACAATCCCAGAATATATTATTATTATTATTAATAATAATAATAATAATATTAACAATACCAATAATAAATAGTATTTCAATCCCAGAAGACAATAGTATTACTATTAATAATAACATTACACTCCCAGAAGACACTAGTATTATTATTAATAACAATAATAATAACATTACAATCCCAGAATACCAATAGAATAATACATAATACATAGAATAATAGATCCAATTGAAAATATACGACTAATGGTTAAGAGCATAAAAGGGAAGGGCAACTGGAGGGACATATTCAACATATTCAAGGTCCTTTAAAGTGCATTTGCTCTGGGATTAAACATGTTTGATTGTAGGATTGCCTGGTGCACAGATGGCTGTTTCAGTCTAACCGCATCAGGTGCTGGGAACCCTGTGTCTTCTATCTGATGGTAACAACTCGTATTCACTGTTCCCATAGTCTTACTGAAAAAGCGGGCCATTCAGAGCCTTCATAAGGCTGGTTAAACACACAAATCCGCTGTTTATAAAGTCTCATGTTATGAAATGTTATGATTTGGTTTATTATAAAAGTATGCAAATAATGTACAGAGCTATCCGGACGGGGTAACACTTTATAACTAGACAATTCCGCGCGGGGGAAATTGTGAAAGTGTGGGTGACGCCTGTGCACCGCCGGCCAACGGGGGAGAGGGTCTCTCGCGAGTCTCTATGACAAACGCTTCAAAGGATACAAAAAGGGGGCGCGGCCTAAGGATCGGGGGAGTGGTCAACATAGACCAATCAAAGAGGATATCCCTACTGAGTGCAATGACACAACCCGCAACACTATTACACAATATTACACTATTACACACTATTACACACTATTACACACTATTACACACTATTACACTATTACACACTATTACACTATTACACACTATTACACACTATTACACTATTACACACTATTACACTATTACACTATTACACACTATAACACTATTACACTATTACACTATTACACACTATTACACACTATTACACTATTACACACTATTACACTATTACACACTATTACACTATTACACACTATTACACTATTACACTATTACACTATTACACACTATTACACTATTACACTATTACACACTATTACACTATTACACTATTACACACTATTACACTATTACACTATTACACACTATTACACTATTACACTATTACACACTATTACACTATTACACACTATTACACTATTACACACTATTACACTATTACACACTATTACACTATTACACTATTACACACTATAACACTATTACACTATTACACTATTACACACTATTGCACTATTACACTATTACACTATTACACACTATTACACTATTACACACTATTACACTCTTACACACTATTACACTATTACACTATTACACACTATTACACTATTACACTATTACACACTATTACACTATTACACACTATTACACTATTACACTATTACACACTATTACACTATTACACTATTACACACTATTACACTATTACACACTATTACACTATTACACACTATTACACTATTACACTATTACACACTATTACACTATTACACACTATTACACTATTACACACTATTACACTATTACACTATTACACACTATTACACACTATTACACTATTACACACTATTACACTATTACACTATTACACACTATTACACACTATTACACTATTACACACTATTACACTATTACACACTATTACACTATTACACTATTACACACTATTACACTATTACACACTATTACACTATTACACACTATTACACTATTACACTATTACACACTATTACATTTTACACTATTACACACTATTACACTATTACACTATTACACTATTACACACTATTACACACTATTACACTATTACACACTATTACACTATTACACTATTACACACTATTACACTATTACACACTATTACACTATTACACACTATTACACTATTACACTATTACACACTATTACACTATTACACACTATTACACTATTACACACTATTACACACTATTACACTATTACACTATTACACACTATTACACTATTACACACTATTACACTATTACACACTATTACACTATTACACTATTACACTATTACACACTATTACACACTAGTACACACTATTACACTATTACACACTATTACACACTATTACACTATTACACTATTACACACTATTACACTATTACACACTATTACACTATTACACTATTACACACTATTACACTATTACACACTATTACACTATTACACACTATTACACTATTACACTATTACACTATTACACTACTACACACTATTACACACTATTACACTATTACACTATTACACTATTACACACTATTACACTATTACACTATTACACACTATTACACTATTACACTATTACACACTATTACACTATTACACACTATTACACTATTACACACTATTACACTATTACACACTATTACACTATTACACTATTACACACTATTACACACTATTACACTATTACACACTATTACACACTATTACACTATTACACTATTACACACTATTACACTATTACACTATTACACTATTTCACACTATTACACTATTACACTATTACACACTATTACACTATTACACACTATTACACTATTACACACTATTACACTATTACACTATTACACACTATTACACTATTACACTATTACACACTATTACACTATTACACAATATTACACTATTACACTATTACACACTATTACACACTATTACACTATTACACTATTACACTATTACACAATTACACTATTACACACTATTACACTATTACACTATTACACACTATTACACCGAGTACAATGACACAACCCACAAGACAGAGGGCGCTGTCAGCAATTCAGTACTGCAACACAGTGATGGCCAATGATGGGTTAAGTGGATGATGTCATTGGCAGCTCAGCCACGAGCCACACAGCTGAACCAATCATGAGTGAGCCATGAGCCACACAGGTGAAGCAATCACTATGACTTGCATATTTTCTATCCAATGCATTTCTATGGAGGCAGATGCATGACTGCATTGTCACATTGATTAAAAGAAAACTATAAGAGATGAAGCGTTGTGACGCGCACATGAGCACTACAACGAGTAGGCGAAGGGTTGTGCGCGATATTGTGACATTCGTGCGATATTGTGGCACTCCTTCGGCGATCGGAACAGAAGGCTAAAAAATAGTGTGAAAAATGTGATTTCTAGAGTGCGATTGCATGGCGGTCAATGGGGAGGAGAACCTTCAAACAAATGGTCGTCAGTTGAGATAGAAATGTCCAATTCCATTTATTTTTCTTTTGTGAGCGGGTTGACAGCCGTGTCATCGTTTTGATGTGTTTGTTTTATTTCTACGTCCAAAATTGAGATCACACTCGCAATTCACCCAAGGTAGGGGGAAAAAGATTATTTCAGCTGCTACACTCTAAAATGCAATGCATTCCCAATGGGACCGAAATTTTACCGTTTAAAGTCGATTCGTAGCCAGACGGTGCGGTGAAACTTTACGAGTTCGGAGACCGGTGTTGCCATAGGCAAGCCGCTCGTTTTGATACCTTTCACGTGTATGGGGCGCGAACGCTTACGTGTTGCAAAGTGTTTGCAAAATCGGTGGAATAAAGAATAATAAATAAAAAGAGTATGGATATGTATAGTGTGGGTGGCAACCTGGCTTCGCCAGGTCACCCACACTAATAAAAAGAGTATGGATATGTATAGTGTGGGTGGCAACCTGGCTTCGCCAGGTCACCCACACTAACTAGACAATTCCGCGCGGGGGAAATTGTGAAAGTGTGGGTGACGCCTGTGCACCGCCGGCCAACGGGGGAGAGGGTCTCTCGCGAGTCTCTATGACAAACGGTTCAAAGGATACAAAAAGGGGGCGCGGCCTAAGGATCGGGGGAGTGGTCAACATAGACCATTTGAAGATGACTACAGATGTGATTTTATTAACTATAACACAAACTCCCTTTCGTGTTGTATTATTTAATACTCACCCTTTCTCATGGCACCATGTGTCCAAGAAGTGGCAGATCAAACTAAATGATCTATTACACACTATTACACTATTACACACTATTACACTATTACACTATTACACACTATTACACACTAGTACACACTATTACACTATTACACACTATTACACTATTACACTATTACACACTATTACACTATTACACTATTACACTATTACACTATTACACACTATTACACTATTACACTATTACACACTATTACACTATTACACACTATTACACTATTACACTATTACACACTATTACACTATTACACTATTACACTATTACACACTATTACACTATTACACTATTACACTATTACACACTATTACACTATTACACTATTACACTATTACACTATTACACACTATTACACTATTACACACTATTACACTATTACACACTATTACACACTATTACACTATTACACTATTACACACTATTACACTATTACACACTATTACACTATTACACTATTACACACTATAACACTATTACACTATTACACACTATTACACTATTACACACTATTACACACTATTACACTATTACACACTATTACACTATTACACACTATTACACTATTACACTATTACACACTATTACACTATTACACTATTACACACTATAACACTATTACACTATTACACACTATTACACTATTACACACTATTACACTATTACACACTATTACACTATTACACACTATTACACTATTACACTATTACACACTATTACACACTATTACACTATTACACACTATTACACTATTACACACTATTACACTATTACACTATTACACACTATTACACACTATTACACTATTACACACTATTACACTATTACACTATTACACACTATTACACTATTACACTATTACACTATTACACACTATTACACTATTACACTATTACACACTATTACACTATTACACTATTACACACTATTACACTATTACACACTATTACACTATTACACAATTACACACTATTACACACTATTACACTATTACACTATTACACACTATTACACTATTACACACTATTACACTATTACACACTATTACACTATTACACTATTACACACTATTACACTATTACACTATTACACACTATTACACTATTACACACTATTACACTATTACACACTATTACACTATTACACACTATTACACTATTACACTATTACACACTATTACACTATTACACACTATTACACTATTACACACTATTACACTATTACACACTATTACACTATTACACACTATTACACTATTACACTATTGCACACTATTACACTATTACACTATTACACACTATTACACTATTACACTATTACACACTATTACACTATTACACTATTACACACTATTACACTATTACACTATTACACACTATTACACTATTACACACTATTACACTATTACACACTATTACACTATTACACTATTACACACTATTACACTATTACACTATTACACACTATTACACTATTACACTATTACACACTATTACACTATTAGACACTATTACACTATTACACACTATTACACTATTACACTATTACACACTATTACACACTATTACACTATTACACACTATTACACTATTACACACTATTACACTATTACACACTATTACACTATTACAGTATTACACACTATTACACTATTACACGATTACACACTATTACACTATTACACACTATTACACTATTACACTATTACACACTATTACACACTATTACACTATTACACACTATTACACTATTACACACTATTACACTCTTACACCGAGTACAATGGCACAATCCGCAAGTCTCTACGACAAACGGTTCAAGAGATACACTGAGGGGGTGTGGCCTAAGGGGGCGTGGTCTAAGGATCGGGGGAGTGGTCAACATCGACCAATGAAAGGTGGTCAACATCGACCAATGGCACAATCCCCAAGTCTCTACGACAAACGGTTCAAGAGTTACACTGAGGGGGTGTGGCCTAATGGGGCGTGGTCTAAGGATCGGGGGAGTGGTCAACATCGACCAATGAAAGGTGGTCAACAGGGGGAGTGGTCAACATCGACCAATGAAAGGTGGTCAACATCGACCAATGGCACAATCCGCAAGTCTCTACGACAAACGGTTCAAGAGATACACTGAGGGGGTGTGGCCTAAGGGGGCGTGGTCTAAGGATCGGGGGAGTGGTCAACATCGACCAATGAAAGGTGGTCAACATGGACCAATGAAAAATGAAAGAGGATATCCCTACTGAGTACAATGACACAACCCACAAGACAGAGGGCGCTGTCAGCAATTCAGTACTGCAACACAGTGATGGCCAATGATGGGTTAAGTGGATGATGTCATTGGCAGCTCAGCCACGAGCCACACAGCTGAACCAATCATGAGTGAGCCATGAGCCACACAGGTGAAGCAATCACTATGACTTGCATATTTTCTATTCAATGCATTTCTATGGAGGCAGATGCATGACTGCATTGTCACATTGATTAAAAGAAAACTATAAGAGATGAAGCGTTGTGACGCGCACATGAGCACTACAACGAGTAGGCGAAGGGTTGTGCGCGATATTGTGACATTCGTGCGATATTGTGGCACTCCTTCGGCGATCGGAACAGAAGGCTAAAAAATAGTGTGAAAAATGTGATTTCTAGAGTGCGATTGCATGGCGGTCAATGGGGAGGAGAACCTTCAAACAAATGGTCGTCAGTTGAGATAGAAATGTCCAATTCCATTTATTTTTCTTTTGTGAGCGGGTTGACAGCCGTGTCATCGTTTTGATGTGTTTGTTTTATTTCTACGTCCAAAATTGAGATCACACTCGCAATTCACCCAAGGTAGGGGGAAAAAGATTATTTCAGCTGCTACACTCTAAAATGCAATGCATTCCCAATGGGACCGAAATTTTACCGTTTAAAGTCGATTCGTAGCCAGACGGTGCGGTGAAACTTTACGAGTTCGGAGACCGGTGTTGCCATAGGCAAGCCGCTCGTTTTGATACCTTTCACGTGTATGGGGCGCGAACGCTTACGTGTTGCAAAGTGTTTGCAAAATCGGTGGAATAAAGAATAAAGAATAAAGAATAATAAAAAGAGTATGGATATGTATAGTGTGGGTGGCAACCTGGCTTCGCCAGGTCACCCACACTAACTAGACAATTCCGCGCGGGGGAAATTGTGAAAGTGTGGGTGACGCCTGTGCACCGCCGGCCAACGGGGGAGAGGGTCTCTCGCGAGTCTCTATGACAAACGGTTCAAAGGATACAAAAAGGGGGCGCGGCCTAAGGATCGGGGGAGTGGTCAACATAGACCATTTGAAGATGACTACAGATGTGATTTTATTAACTATAACACAAACTCCCTTTCGTGTTGTATTATTTAATACTCACCCTTTCTCATGGCACCATGTGTCCAAGAAGTGGCAGATCAAACTAAATGATCTATTACACACTATTACACTATTACACACTATTACACTATTACACTATTACACACTATTACACACTAGTACACACTATTACACTATTACACACTATTACACACAGATCAAACTAAATGATCTATTACACACTATTACACTATTACACACTATTACACTATTACACTATTACACACTATTACACACTAGTACACACTATTACACTATTACACACTATTACACACTATTACACACTATTACACTATTACACACTATTACACTATTACACACTATTACACTATTACACACTATTACACTATTACACTATTACACACTATTACACTATTACACTATTACACACTATTACACTATTACACTATTACACTATTACACACTATTACACTATTACACACTATTACACTATTACACACTATTACACTATTACACACTATTACACTATTACACTATTACACACTATTACACTATTACAGAGTTTTTGGATTTTTTCGGGTGTTCGGGTTTTCGGACTTTTCCGAGTTTTTGAACTTTTTCGGATTTTTGATGTTTCCGAGTTTTCGGATTTTTCCGAGTTTTTGGGTTTTCGGACTTTTCAGAGTTTTTGAACTTTTTCGGATTTTTGATGTTTCCGAGTTTTTGGATTTTTCCGAGTTTTTGGGTTTTCGGACTTTTCAGAGTTTTTGAACTTTTTCGGATTTTTGATGTTTCCGAGTTTTCGGAATTTTCCGAGTTTTTGGATTTTTCCGAGTTTTCGGATATTCGGACTTTTCCGAGTTTTTGAACTTTTTTGGATTTTTGATGTTTCCGAGTTTTCGGATTTTTCCGAGTTTTGGGATTTTTCGGAGTTTTGGAACTTTTTAGATTTTTCCGAGTTTTCGGATTTTTCAGAGTTTTCGGGTTTTGGGATTTTTCCGAGTTTTTGAACTTTTTCGGATTTTAGATTTTTCCGAGTTTTGGGATTTTTTCGAGTTTTCGGATTTTTCCGATCAACATCGACCAATGGCACAATCCGCAAGTCTCTACGACAAACGGTTCAAGAGATACACTGAGGGGGTGTGGCCTAAGGGGGCGTGGTCTAAGGATCGGGGGAGTGGTCAACATCGACCAATGAAAGGTGGTCAACATCGACCAATGGCACAATCCCCAAGTCTCTACGACAAACGGTTCAAGAGATACACTGAGGGGGTGTGGCCTAAGGGGGCGTGGTCTAAGGATCGGGGGAGTGGTCAACATCGACCAATGAAAGGTGGTCAACAGGGGGAGTGGTCAACATCGACCAATGAAAGGTGGTCAACATCGACCAATGGCACAATCCGCAAGTCTCTACGACAAACGGTTCAAGAGATACACTGAGGGGGTGTGGCCTAAGGGGGCGTGGTCTAAGGATCGGGGGAGTGGTCAACATCGACCAATGAAAGGTGGTCAACATGGACCAATGAAAAATGAAAGAGGATATCCCTACTGAGTACAATGACACAACCCACAAGACAGAGGGCGCTGTCAGCAATTCAGTACTGCAACACAGTGATGGCCAATGATGGGTTAAGTGGATGATGTCATTGGCAGCTCAGCCACGAGCCACACAGCTGAACCAATCATGAGTGAGCCATGAGCCACACAGGTGAAGCAATCACTATGACTTGCATATTTTCTATCCAATGCATTTCTATGGAGGCAGATGCATGACTGCATTGTCACATTGATTAAAAGAAAACTATAAGAGATGAAGCGTTGTGACGCGCACATGAGCACTACAACGAGTAGGCGAAGGGTTGTGCGCGATATTGTGACATTCGTGCGATATTGTGGCACTCCTTCGGCGATCGGAACAGAAGGCTAAAAAATAGTGTGAAAAATGTGATTTCTAGAGTGCGATTGCATGGCGGTCAATGGGGAGGAGAACCTTCAAACAAATGGTCGTCAGTTGAGATAGAAATGTCCAATTCCATTGATTTTTCTTTTGTGAGCGGGATGACAGCCGTGTCATCGTTTTGATGTGTTTGTTTTATTTCTACGTCCAAAATTGAGATCACACTCGCAATTCACCCAAGGTAGGGGGAAAAAGATTATTTCAGCTGCTACACTCTAAAATGCAATGCATTCCCAATGGGACCGAAATTTTACCGTTTAAAGTCGATTCGTAGCCAGACGGTGCGGTGAAACTTTTACGGGTTCGAGACCGGTGTTGCCATAGGCAAGCCGCTCGTTTTGATACCTTTCACGTGTATGGGGCGCGAACGCTTACGTGTTGCAAAGTGTTTGCAAAATCGGTGGAATAAAGAATAATAAAAAGAGTATGGATATGTATAGTGTGGGTGGCAACCTGGCTTCGCCAGGTCACCCACACTAATAAAAAGAGTATGGATATGTATAGTGTGGGTGGCAACCTGGCTTCGCCAGGTCACCCACACTAATAACACTCAGTTACAAGACATTTATATGGTATTTGTAGATAATGAACTAATCATGAACAAACCATTTATATACATTCGTAAAGGATTATTAAATAATCTATAACTATATTTGTATAACATCTACAAATGATTCATAACTCATTATCAACATTGTTTGTTCATCATTAAATAATGTTATTTAATGTGTAGTAAGTTACACATTTGCAGATGCTTTGAAAAATGGATATGAAAAAACGACTATGCCTCCATTTATTTGTTCATGTTCAACAAATGATTTGTAAAACATTCTTAACACTAGCACAGCCGACAAGGGGTCACATGACCCCTAGGCATTTCAATAAATGTATCCTCGTCACTCGGTCGAGCTCCAGCTCTGTCATTCAATGACTTTTCCTAAAAGTACCCGTTTTATCTGGCACAATTTCTGAAATTTCTAAATGACTTCAGGAAAATGTAATTAGAACGTTATTCCACATTATGGGCCGTTGGAACAGACGAAAGTCACAGCACTTTGCGAGCGTCTACCGCAGGGGTGGCCAACCCGTGGCTCGCGAGCCGCATGTGGCTCTTTGCCCGTCAATGTGTGGCTCTTCCATCCAAAAAAAGAATTATAATTTTTTTTTTATGTCACTCAAACCTACATTTCATTGTGGTAAATCCAATCCCCACTCATCGACTTCCACCCGCTACCTCTGTCAATTGAGATAGTATGACGACTGGACCAAGCCGCAGGCAATGCTGACACCGGGATTCGAGGCTGGAGTCTCTTGCATTGATGACAAGCGCAATCTCCGCTACGCCACCCAGCCGCCCCAAATCAAAGATTGTTGAATGAATGTGCATATTGTATTGTGTGTAATGACTGAATAAACTACTACTACTACTACTACTACTACTACTACTACTACTACTACTACTACTACTACTACTACTACTACTACTACTACTACTACTACTACTACTACTACTACTACTGTTCAGGACGTGGTCGGGGTCAGAGACAATGGGTCTCATTCTCGAACGAAGTTACGACAAAATATTTTGTCTTAGCCAGATTTCGGCCTATTTAAGACATATACATACATACATACATAGGGCTGGGAGTGGGCGTCTTCAAATTTTCCTGAGATCTTATTTGAGAGCAGATCTAAGAGTGCTGAGGAGCACACTTAAATATGCTCTCAGCCCACGATCAAATCTCATGATTGATTGATTAATTTAAAATGTTATTATAACTTGACAGACTGTGTTCTCATAGTGATTCCTTCACGTCAACGCTACAGGCCTCCTTGGAATTAATTACTTAATCATAATTAAAATAAATATGACAATATTTGTACGATAAGAAATTACGAATTTGATGTCTGATCACAGGGCAGCTGGATTAACCATATCTGAACCAGCTATTTTGGACAAATAATTACTCAGATATTCAAACACAATTATGCAATTATTGTGAAATGATTGAAAATAATAATAATTGAATGCCTTCTGTGGAATTTGTATTTCTTATTTGTTACACATCTGTTTTAATGATTAATTATATACATTTGAAAGAATGCAGGTCAACATGCAATGTATCCCATTGATTGGTATACAATGGGACAGACCTTTGTTTGATTGATTGATTGAAAACTTTATTAACAGATTGCAGAATGGGTACAGTACAGTACAGCTCAATTACATAAGGGGATGCAGACCAGAGAAAGAATTTCGTCTTGTTTACATCAGGGTCCCCCATTTTCAATTCATCATAACATATATGACACACATGACACAGATAGACAGTAGGCTACTGCTACATCTATACATTTATAACATACCAGATTTGCAAATACAGTACTGTTTGTGATACAAAAAGAGTCCAGAAAAGAGAGTACATTTGACGTAGAAACTGTTGGAGGAGGTTGGGTAGGGATGGGTGGGGGATAGACTTACACTGTACAAGCAAAACTGTACATTGGAATATTGACAAAACCATACTTGGTCATTTACTGTACATTGGAGGGGGTTGATATAGCTATAAACCTGCATTCCTTCGAATATATCATTAATCAATTAAACTTATATTGAAATACACTATATAGCCTATACACCAACACTGAAATGACAGTGGATAAATAAATAAGAACTAAAGCTAATCGGTGGAAATAGACTGCATTAATATTCCATAACAAGTCTTGTGTGCGCCTACGAATGAACAGTAGCCTATAGGCTTATGGAATAATAAGCCATACTGCATTCATTACGCCCGCCGTAGGCTATATTATATGTCATTCATTCATTCATATACAGTACTGCGCGCGCGCGCGTGTGTGTCTGTGTGTGCGCGCGCGCTGCGGCAGGTGTGTACCGCGAGCTGTATATGATGCCAATACATTAATCTAATCTAGTTTTGATGGGCGCAAGCGTGATTACGAAACCTAGCCGCATTTCTCGGAGACGCTCTCTGATTGGCACTGACTGACACTAGGTTTCGTAATCACGCGGCTCGCAAAGCACTTCCGCCATTCCATTTCACACAGCTGCGTCACTAGTTGCCTTATAAGGAACTATGGAGGCGGTGTTTTGTATGCAAATGAGCTGAACGGGAACGCGCTTTGGAGTTTACGACAGAATGCCATTCTAATGTTATTATTGACTATTTTTGTTTTATCCTGTTTCTGTACTTGCATATATTTTAACCACCTTTACTGAAAGTTTCATTATACATTGTGTGTTGAGTACTGACTTTTAATAAGTTTTGTTTTGCAATAATAAAAAAAAAAAAAAAAAAAAAAAAATGCCATTCTCCAAGCAGATATCAGATCATATAATTTCTGCGACCGTTTCAGCCACTTAAGACATATCTCCAGCACGTTCAGGACTCAGAGTGTACTTGTCATAGATTATGTCTATATAAGTCTTCCAGAATATATCTTTGGAACATTTTCGGGAATGAGACCCAATGTTGTTAGCCAGCCTTAATATGTCATTATGGAGGCCTGATTCAGAGTCTCTCAAGTGGGTTCGGACGACAAACTTTGAGGAGATTTTTATTTGGTGGAGCAGTTTTGACCTGACTTCGACCAATAAAAAGTAATTCCAGTAATGAATAAATAGTAAATTCCAATAATGTAAACAGTGGACAGAGAGCAAACAAACTGACCAAAGATCAACGAAAGAGATGTGAAGCTACACTGGGAGGCTGGGAAACGCAGCATCCTGCACTTTAAAAGGCCCAGACAAACATTAAATGGGCACACATTGTTCCAGGCAGGCGGACCACCCAGGGACGCGGGAAGTCCGCGAGAAGTGGGGGTGCTGAGATATCGATCGTTTTTGATAAATTTCTCTTTTTTTTTATATAATTTTTTTTTATATAAAATATATATATTATATAATTATACTTGTAGTTGTATTGTCTGCGAGACATCGCCACCACGCAACACGTCAAAATGCTCGCTATCTGCAAACAGCTCCACTGACTGTCACGTCATAACCAACACTCTCGTTCACTAGAGGATACTATGATGAATTGAAAATGGGGGACCCTGATGTAAACAAGACGAAAGTCTTTCTCTGGTCTGCATCCCCTTAACAATTGTATGTATTGAGCTGTACTGTACTGTACCCATTCTGCAATCTGTTAATAAACTTTTCAATCAAACTTTTCAATCAAAACCGCTGCCCAACTCCGCGCTCTGAGCGTGCGAGACAAACAATGTAACCGTTCTGATCACAGCCCAGCTTAACCCACCTGGCTGTTGCGCCCTCCCTCTGCAATTCGTTCCCCGCATACATGATCGCCGACATGCAAAAGGTCTTCGACCAGACGACCACCCTCCCGGGGGCTCGGATAGTTCTGCTGGCTTGTTCATATATTCCTTTACTGCGAATTCAGCGTCCCAAACCTATCCCAGGCAGGGCGCAGCCGCTGTGTCTATTTTTTTACCAACGGATTTCCAGTTCCGCGTTGACGCTTCCAGGCCGTGTCTATTCGAATACCAACCGGTTCATGCGTCGGCTACACGCCGTTAATAACACTGCATTATCGAGACAGCCCCTGCTGCACCCCCCCTTCCAGCATCCTTGGGACCACCGCACTGTCGCGTTAGAACTCAACTTCATTAATCTGCCTACTTCCTGTTTACAACCTCAGACAAACAGTACATCAGATCCGCCTACGGTGCGATACATCTCCATTCTTATTATTTTCTTTGTCTTTTACAACCAAAAAACAAACACTATAGATGAAATACAAATAAAAACACCTTACATTATCTGATACAGTCAGACCAGGCTGCAGAAACAAATTAGTGGGGGGGGCATAAAATGTTCTCGGGGGGGCACAATGGTTTTTCAACACAGGTTCCCTTTTATACGTTTCAGCTGGGACAACGGCGCTGTGGCTTGCTTGGCGTTGCCCACGGTGCTGAACTAAACAGCAGAGAGGCAATTGAAAAATCAAATTTCTCTATCTTAAGAACATTCACTTATACAAAAACAGACTGAACGGATATATATAACAGACCTGCTGGGGCAGCGGACTGAGAGCAGGGGACACAGACAGGCTGGATAAGATGGTCAGGAAGGCCAATAGCGTGGTTAGGGTGTAGCTGGACGCCCTAGCGAGGGTGGCGGAGAGGAGGAGCCTTGCTAAGCTCCAGGCCATCAGGGAAAACCCCTCCCACCCACTATACACAGACTTGGCTGACAGGAGGAGCATGTATTGTTATAGGCTCACACTACCTAAATGCAGCACTGAACGGCACAGGAAGTCCTTCATTCCGACAGCCATCAGACTATACAATGCATCACTGTGCCTCACTGCATCACTGAGCAAAGAGTGACAGTTACCATCTTCCTGGACTCTTACTTTTTAAACAGCACTGTGCAATATTACACCTACTGTAGACTTCAGTATATTTTTACTGTATTTATTTACTGTATCTTTTATTCTATTTTTATTCTATTTCATTTTATTCTATTCTTAGGCCATTTGTTTTGTTATTCTTATTCGTGACTTGTTCTGTTTAATGTTGAGTGATTTGGAGTGTCAAATTTCCCTCAGGATAATACATTTCTATTCTATTCTATTCTATATCTTTGAAAAGTCTCCATTTATTCAACACTTCTGAATTCACTGACAAACTGAACTGAACTGACAAAAATAAAGTGCATTTGGGGACAGAGTGAAATCTTCTTAAAACACTGCCCCTCCACTCATTCCTGAACTTTTTTGTTAAGTCCTTCTCAAATGCCAACTGAATTAAATTGGCCTTGCGTCGATGAAGCATACTAAGGCGATGTTCTGTAAAGATGTTCTTGAGGGTAGAAAACGAATTCTCACAGAGTGCCGTGCTAGCTTCAGTAGTGTTGTTGTTGACATCAGTGCCCACTAGGGCTAAGCATTTGGATAGTCTACTTTGATTGACAAAAAATAAATAAAAAATCATCGCATTTTAATCGCATAACCATTTTAGGCCTGATATTCTATAATCATATTTCAAATTGCATGTGTCCGGATGGCAGAATTCAGTACTGTATCTACAAAACCTTCTGTTTAATCATCTTCCATTTATTAATTTGCTTAGATTTTTCAGGTCTGGTCAATTTTAGCATGGTGTTATTCACAGTCAAAGATACTTTTTTTTTATTGATATGCTCATTTGGTTCATTACAATTTACTCACGCCTAGTAACAGACACAGTATTTCTGACACTGGGAATACATTCCCTGAGATCCGATAGATGTCCCTAGAATCAGATACCAAGAACTTGCAAATAGACCATATACAAAAAAAGTCTGTAAATGTGTATTCTACGTTCTTATGGAATGAATGAGATACATTTTTTGTAAATAAAAAAAAAATAAAAAAATTGAAATACATTTTGAGTTCATTTTCATAACGCGATAATTTGCTGTGTAATTAATTAATCTAATTAACACGATAAACTGACAGCCCTAGTAATAATGTCTCTGGACAAGTATACTAGTCTTTTTTCCTAGCTTGCATTTTCACATGTCTCCCAGGCTCCGTGCCATACGCTTGCGACTGCACACGTGATTGTCCCCGGCGTGTATCAGTGTTTCCTCCGGTCGCGTCGAGTGTGTGCTGCCGTGCCACTCGTGTTATCGTCTCTTTCATGTCTGCGTCGGTCAGCACGCGCGCTGATGTTCTGCGTGGTGTTGTCGTTGTCTGTGAACTCGCTCCGCTTTTGTTTTTGCTCGACGTTTTCTGTACAGATCCTTCCACCCGGCGGGCGAACGAGAAGAAACCATCTCGGCCGCTGCTCGCGTGTGTTCGGCGCCACCGCTGGTCGCCACCGCGTGTCTCCGTGTCCCGACACTCTGTCTCCCGTGTTTAGATCTGGTAGCTGTCTCTGTGTCCGAACACTGTTTAGATCTGGTAGCTGTCTCTGTGTCCTGGCTGACACTGTTTAGATCTGGTAGCTGTCTCTGTGTCCCGACACTGTTTAGAGCTGGTAGCTGTCTCTGTGTCCTGGCTGACACTGTTTAGATCTGGTAGCTGTCTCTGTGTCCCGACACTGTTTAGATCTGGTAGCTGTCTCTGTGTCCTGGCTGACACTGTTTAGATCTGGTAGCTGCTGTCTCTGTGTCCCGACACTGTTTAGATCTGGTCTCTGTGTCCCGACACTGTTTAGATCTGGTAGCTGTCTCTGTGTCCCGACACTGTTTAGATCTGGTCTCTGTGTCCCGACACTGTTTAGATCTGGTAGCTGTCTCTGTGTCCCGACACTGTTTAGATCTGGTCTCTGTGTCCCGACACTGTTTAGATCTGGTAGCCGTCTCGCTTGTCTGTCGTAGTAGTTTTTCTGCTTTATTTGTATTTGTTTAAGAGTAGGTAAGGGATATATAGAGATATAGATATAGTATTTACAGGTGTGTAAAAATTATTATATGCAGTTATATTCAGACAGATGTGGATACATAAATTATATATATATAATATAGCTGGGTCTGAGCTCCGCCCTGAGCGCCTGGGTACTGGACTTTCTGAGTGAAAGACCCCAGGCGGTCAGGGTGGGGGGTCAGACCTCCAACACCATCACCCTGAGCATCGGGTCCCCCCAGGGCTGTGTTCTAAGCCCCCTGCTGTACTCACTCTACACACACGGCTGTGTGGCCAAGTTCAGCTCCAACTCCATAGTGAAGTTCGCAGACGACACGGTGGTGGTGGGGCTGATCTCGGACAGTGACGAGAAAGCCTACCGGGAGGAGGTTGAGGTACTGGAACGCTGGTGCCAGGACAACAGCCTGCTCCTGAACATTGGTAAAACCAAGGAGCTGATCGTGGATTATAGGAGAGGACAGCAGGAGACACACACACCACTGATGATTAACGGGGCTACCGTGGACAGGGTGAGCAGCTTTAAGTACCTGGGGGTCCACATCTCAGAGGATCTGACATGGTCAACACACATAGACACAGTAGTAAAGAAAGCGAAGCAGCGCCTCTACCACCTGAGACAGTTAAGGAAGTTCAGAGTATCGGGGAAGATACTCCAGTCCTTCTACTCAGGAGCTGTAGAGAGCATCATGACCGGAAACATCACTGCCTGGTATGGAAACAGCACGGCACAGGACAAGAAGGCCCTACAGAGAGTGGTGCGCTCAGCCGAGCGTACCACGGGTATTGCGCTACCTCCCCTGCAGGTTCTATACAACAAGAGGTGCAAATCCAGAGCCTGCAGAATAATGAAAGACCCCCACCACCCCAATAACAGCCTGTTCCAGCTGCTGAGGTCAGGCAGACGCCTGCGAACCCCAGCTACTAGGACAGAGAGGCTTAGGCTCAGCTTCTTCCCCCAGGCCATCAGAGCCTTGAACAATGAACATTGAGTGCCACAGAACACTGAACTATCCACACACAAGCACACACGAGCACACGCACGCTGTGCACGCTCACACACTAGCAGCCACTTTAACACGAGCGGGCACACACTCACGCCGCACACACGCACACTTATGGCCAAGAGGAAAGGCCACTTTAAATTAGTATAACAACAGGAACAGTGTATTGCACTACTAAACCCAGATAGCAAAAGGTGTTAATTCAATGTTGATTTATGGTCACAATGCTTGATTTTTGGTTAAGGTCGACGATTGATGGTGAATCACCCATTAACCGCTGAAGCAATTGACTAATGTTGAAAACATATCATTGAATCAATATTGTTTTGTGGTTGCATTTTAATGATTGAAATGCCAATATCTAATAAATGTTGAATCAACGGATGCTGTTCAACGTATGCTGTTTGTCGTCATTACGTTGGACCGATCCGAACCCCCCCCCCCCAATTTAAACAGATATGGTACGTCCCAGCATGCAGCTGAGCACTCTCTCAATGTGAACTGCATGTTAACAGAACAGCACGTCTGGTTCCCCCGGATTTGATTCTACTGAGTGCTTTACAGTAAGTTTTGGCTATATTACTTTTATCTTAACTGTGTTCTGTGAAAAATAACGTTATTGTGAGTGTGCACCAGTGGATCTTGACGGCGTTGTGCATGTGATATGCTGCAGTTTGGTAGGTAAATATATATATACGTCAACTAAGATAAATATTCATGAATATTCGTAGCGTGTGCTTAATATAACTCTGGAGAGTGTGCAAGTGGAATCGTACGGTTGTTTAAGTTATTTCGATGTAAATATTATAGCGCCAAACGATTAGAAATTGCGTGGTCCAATTGCGTGCGTTGGTACTGAATGACGTTGTGCGACTCAGCCAATCAAAAGCATGCTTATTGGGTGAACAGGAAGTAGTCAAGGAAGCACGTGCTAGCTGGCCTAGTAAACACGTGGATCCGTAAATGCAACGTTGCCTACCAGACAACGGGACCGCGTGTTTCTTTTTGTATGGCTGTTCAAACAAATTTTACAGTTCTGCAATACATGCAGTATTTAGCGAGCTGGGTTAGCCGGTTAGTTGGCTTTGAATCCCGGCTGCGGCTAGGTAGCCAGCTAGCTAAATGCACTGCGACGGTGATGTCACCAAACAAAATGGCGGCGCCCATGTTGATAAAGCGCTTCACATAACAAATCGTTTTTTCTTAGAAACTGCTTATTTTTATAACGTGATTTTTTTCTGTGGCTTATCTAAATACTAATTTGATGCTATGACTATGTTTATATCGCTATATGCTTCATCTCCCCTTGCACTCTTTCTAAGTTGGTTAAGGTTAGAGTTTGTCTTAGAGCATAGCGATAGAACGCCAGGTAGTTTGCAGGCTGTTTGAGACTTAATTGTTCTAGCCAAGTAAATACCACAATTTATGTACCATTACATTGACTATATAGTTAGACGTTTGGTTATATACATGGTATTTTCTAATGAACAATATAACAATACTATAATAATGGACTCTCTTGATATTGATCAAAATGTAGAATTATGCAAGCGTTTCACCCTGCACATTGCAATGCAGCACATTAATGTCGACCCTCCCCCCTTTTTTCTTTCTTTTTCCAGAATCACGTACCAGTTTCAAGAAGCCGCACGTTGCAGCAATTGAAGCAAAGACTTAATTGTTCTAGCCAAGTAAATACCACAATTTATGTACCATTACATTGACTATATAGTTAGACGTTTGGTTATATACATGGTATTTTCTAATGAACAATATAACAATAATATAATAATGGACTCTCTTGATATTGATCAAAATGTAGAATTATGCAAGCGTTTCACCCTGCACATTGCAATGCAGCACATTAATGTCGACCCTCCCCCCTTTTTTCTTTCTTTTTCCAGAATCACGTACCAGTTTCAAGAAGCCGCACGTTGCAGCAATTGAAGCAAAGACCTGTTCTAGCCAAGTAAATAGCACAATGTATGTACCATTACATTGACTACAGCACCTCATCACTATGTCATCTTATTCTCGGGCTAAAAGACGTAGAGTCAACAAATTAGTGAGAGAGACAGAGCAGGCTATCCTCACTGATTATAAGTTAATTGTTGCTGCTAATTCAAGGACAAACCATCACTCTTTAGAGAACACAGATCCTGTCACAGCCTATACTGAGTGCCTGCTCGATTTACCAAAGACAGACTTGCCACTAGATTTAACAACTAGATCAGACTTGCCACTAGATTTATCAACTTCAGACTTGCCACTAAACAGACCACTAACTATCAGTGATCAAAGTGAAAATATTGACTCACCAGGTGAGTCAAATGCACATTTTGAAAGTATAGCTGGGGATGATGAAATTGAACCTGAACATGTCTTTGACAGTGATGAGCATAATGAAGATTTCCTCATGACAAGTTTAAAATATTGGGCAACATCCTATTCAGTCTCTCTGGTTGCACTATCATCTTTGCTGTCCTTTTTGAAGATGTTTCACCCCACCCTTCCTAAAGATGGAAGAACATTGCTAGGAACACAAAAACATGTGCCTACCACTAAGATTGAAGGGGGAGAATACTATCATTTTGGTTTAGTCAAAGGGGTGCTTTCACGGTTGGCATGTTTGATTTTACCGGCAACTCTGACAACTCTTAATTTACAGTTTAATATAGATGGTTTACCTTTATTCAAAAGTTCTAAACTTCAGTTTTGGCCCATACTTGGAAGTCTCAAATGTGACTACACAAAGTCCCCATTTGTTGTTGGCATTTTTTTGTGGTCTAAGCAAGCCAAAGAGTGTTTTTGAGTACCTAGAGCAGTTTGTCAAAGATCTTCAGAATGTACTGTCTAATGGCATTATTTATAATGACAAGCAATTTGATGTACAGATTTCTTCTTTCATTTGTGATGCCCCGGCTAGAGCTTATATTAAGCAGACCAAGGCATTTAATGGCTATTCTGGTTGTGACAAGTGTTTTCAGGAGGGTGTATGGAGAAATAAAATGACATATCCTGAAACAAAAGTCAGACTTAGGACAGACTCCAGTTTCTCAGACATGGTTGATGAGGCACATCACAATGGGACGAGCCCTTTAACAGGTTTAGTTAAGATGGTTTCTATGTTTCCAACTGATTACATGCATCTCTGTTGTCTCGGAGTTACAAGGAAACTGCTTAATATATGGTTAAAGGGGAAGAATTTGGCAACAAGGGTCCCTTCCAAAACTGTACAAGCCATTTCAGGTAAACTGCTAAAGCTACGTCCCTACATGCCTTGTGAATTTAACCGTAAACCAAGGGAACTGTCAGAGTTAGATCGCTGGAAAGCTACTGAGTTGCGATCCTTCATGTTGTATTGGGGTCCTGTTGTTTTGAAGGATTCCCTCCCCAGTGAGCTGTATGACAACTTCATGTTGTTTTCTGTTGGAATGTACTTGTTGCTGTCCCCTAGTATTTCTGAGGAAATGTTGGCCTTTGCGCACAAGTTGATGGTTTCTTTTGTTGAACACTTTGGGACAGTGTATGGAAGAGGTGAAATTGTGTACAATGTACACCAGCTTATTCATTTGGCTGAGGAATACAGGAAGTTTGGCACTCTAGATAATATCTCAGGATTCCCTTTTGAGAACTATCTTGGACAAATTAAGCATCTTCTACGCAAGCCACATCAGCCTCTACAACAGGTAGTGAAAAGGTTGTCTGAAATTCCACATGTTGGATCCCCATGTCCCACAGATGATCCAATTTTGCGTAATATTCACACTGATGGGCCTGTCCCCCCACAGTTTACTTCTTCACAACAGTACAGGAAGGTCTCCACTCATCGGTTTACTTTGTCCACAAAGAAAGGAGACAATTGTATTGAGGTTGGAGATGGATTTGCATTAGTAGAGAATATTCTTAAATCAGAGGAAGAGGTATATATAATTTACAGAAAGTACAGACACAAACAGCCATACTACATGTATCCCTGTGAATCATCATACATTGGTACATACAAGGTCAGTGGCTTGCAAGAAGATATAGGGATAGGTAAACTTCGCTATATCAAGCGCAAATGTCTTCTCTCTCCAGACGGAGATGGTGCCATTGCAATACCACTACTTAATTTAACAGCATAACCATACTGCCCTACAAAGCTAAAGTGCAGTAACTATATTGACACACTGACTCTAACGTCGGATTTCGGGGCATAACTTACCTCATTAATAAATACACAATTAGTACAATATTACATGTACACAGATAACATGTTTGGCTGGCCAATTGAAACGCTTAAAGGAAAACTCCAACGTTTTGTGAAATTAGCTTATTTAACATCTTCCCTGGAGTTGGACAAGAAGATGCATTCCTTTTTCGTCTCTCTGCATGCTTTGGGCTTAGGGAACGCCTGGACCGTTAGCCTAGCTTAACTTCATCACTGGAAGTGGGGCAGACATCTAGCCTAGTTCACTACAGTCAGGAAATATACTCCAAATACAACTCCCAAACGTTCCTGTAAACATGTTGTGACCTGTGTGTTTACCCCGTCTCCCAGTCACACAAGTCACACAAGTCTCCCAGTCACATGAGTCTCGTGTGACTGGGAGACTTGTGTGACTTGGAGACTTGTGTGACTTGTGTGACTTGGAGACTTGTGTGACTTGTGTGACTTGGACTTGTGTGACTTGTGTGACTTGTGTGACTTGGAGACTTGTGTGACTTGGAGACTTGTGTGACTTGTGTGACTTGGAGACTTGTGTGACTTGTGTGACTTGGACTTGTGTGACTTGTGTGACTTGTGTGACTTGTGTGACTTGGAGACTTGTGTGACTTGGAGACTTGTGTGACTTGGAGACTTGTGTGACTTGTGTGACTTGGACTTGTGTGACTTGTGTGACTTGTGTGACTTGTGTGACTTGTGTGACTTGTGTGACTTGTGTGACTTGGAGACTTGTGTGACTTGGAGACTTGTGTGACTCATGTGACTTGGAGACTTGGACTTGTGTGACTTGTGTGACTTGGAGACTTGTGTGACTTGGAGACTTGTGTGACTCGTGTGACTTGGAGACTTGGGCTTGTGTGACTGAGAGACTTGTGTGACTTGGAGACTTGTGTGACTTGTGTGACTTGGAGACTTGTGTGACTTGTGTGACTTGTGTGACTTGGACTTGTGTGACTTGTGTGACTTGTGTGACTTGGAGACTTGTGTGACTTGTGTGACTTGGAGACTTTTGTGACTTGTGTGACTTGGACTTGTGTGACTTGTGTGACTTGTGTGACTTGTGTGACTTGGAGAATTGTGTGACTCGTGTGACTTGGAGACTTGGACTTGTGTGACTTGTGTGACTTGGAGACTTGTGTGACTTGGAGACTTGTGTGACTCATGTGACTTGGAGACTTGTGTGACTGGGAGACTTGTGTGACTTGGAGACTTGTGTGACTTGTGTGACTGGGAGACATGGTAAATACACAGGTCACAACATGTTTACGGGAACGTTTGGGAGTTGTATTTTGATTGTATTTGGAGTATATTTCCTGACTGTAGTGAACTAGGTTAGATGTCTGCCCCACTTCCAGTGATGAAGTTAAGCTAGGCTAACTGTCCAGGCGTTCCCTAAGCCCAATGCATGCAGAGAGACGAAAAAGGTATGTATCTTCTTATAACTCCAGGGAAGATGTCAAATAAGCTAATTTCACAAAATGTTGGAGTTTTCCTTTAAATGCTTCAAAAATGCAATGTGTGCGGACTAATTACCAACGTTTCCTCGTACCAGCTAGTGTGCTTATCCAGGCTGGGCTGCAGATGTTGTTTTCTGTTGGAATGTACTTGTTGCTGTCCCCTAGTATTTCTGAGGAAATGTTGGCCTTTGCGCACAAGTTGATGGTTTCTTTTGTTGAACACTTTGGGACAGTGTATGGAAGAGGTGAAATTGTGTACAATGTACACCAGCTTATTCATTTGGCTGAGGAATACAGGAAGTTTGGCACTCTAGATAATATCTCAGGATTCCCTTTTGAGAACTATCTTGGACAAATTAAGCATCTTCTACGCAAGCCACATCAGCCTCTACAACAGGTAGTGAAAAGGTTGTCTGAAATTCCACATGTTGGATCCCCATGTCCCACAGATGATCCAATTTTGCGTAATATTCACACTGATGGGCCTGTCCCCCCACAGTTTACTTCTTCACAACAGTACAGGAAGGTCTCCACTCATCGGTTTACTTTGTCCACAAAGAAAGGAGACAATTGTATTGAGGTTGGAGATGGATTTGCATTAGTAGAGAATATTCTTAAATCAGAGGAAGAGGTATATATAATTTACAGAAAGTACAGACACAAACAGCCATACTACATGTATCCCTGTGAATCATCATACATTGGTACATACAAGGTCAGTGGCTTGCAAGAAGATATAGGGATAGGTAAACTTCGCTATATCAAGCGCAAATGTCTTCTCTCTCCAGACGGAGATGGTGCCATTGCAATACCACTACTTAATTTAACAGCATAACCATACTGCCCTACAAAGCTAAAGTGCAGTAACTATATTGACACACTGACTCTAACGTCGGATTTCGGGGCATAACTTACCTCATTAATAAATACACAATTAGTACAATATTACATGTACACAGATAACATGTTTGGCTGGCCAATTGAAACGCTTAAAGGAAAACTCCAACGTTTTGTGAAATTAGCTTATTTAACATCTTCCCTGGAGTTGGACAAGAAGATGCATTCCTTTTTCGTCTCTCTGCATGCTTTGGGCTTAGGGAACGCCTGGACCGTTAGCCTAGCTTAACTTCATCACTGGAAGTGGGGCAGACATCTAGCCTAGTTCACTACAGTCAGGAAATATACTCCAAATACAACTCCCAAACGTTCCTGTAAACATGTTGTGACCTGTGTGTTTACCCCGTCTCCCAGTCACACAAGTCACACGAGTCTCCCAGTCACATGAGTCTCGTGTGACTGGGAGACTTGTGTGACTTGGAGACTTGTGTGACTTGTGTGACTTGGAGACTTGTGTGACTTGTGTGACTTGGACTTGTGTGACTTGTGTGACTTGTGTGACTTGGAGACTTGTGTGACTTGGAGACTTGTGTGACTTGTGTGACTTGGAGACTTGTGTGACTTGTGTGACTTGGACTTGTGTGACTTGTGTGACTTGTGTGACTTGTGTGACTTGGAGACTTGTGTGACTTGGAGACTTGTGTGACTTGGAGACTTGTGTGACTTGTGTGACTTGGAGACTTGTGTGACTTGTGTGACTTGGACTTGTGTGACTTGTGTGACTTGTGTGACTTGTGTGACTTGTGTGACTTGTGTGACTTGTGTGACTTGGAGACTTGTGTGACTTGGAGACTTGTGTGACTCATGTGACTTGGAGACTTGGACTTGTGTGACTTGTGTGACTTGGAGACTTGTGTGACTTGGAGACTTGTGTGACTCGTGTGACTTGGAGACTTGGGCTTGTGTGACTGAGAGACTTGTGTGACTTGGAGACTTGTGTGACTTGTGTGACTTGGAGACTTGTGTGACTTGTGTGACTTGTGTGACTTGGACTTGTGTGACTTGTGTGACTTGTGTGACTTGGAGACTTGTGTGACTTGTGTGACTTGGAGACTTTTGTGACTTGTGTGACTTGGACTTGTGTGACTTGTGTGACTTGTGTGACTTGTGTGACTTGGAGACTTGTGTGACTCGTGTGACTTGGAGACTTGGACTTGTGTGACTTGTGTGACTTGGAGACTTGTGTGACTTGGAGACTTGTGTGACTCATGTGACTTGGAGACTTGTGTGACTGGGAGACTTGTGTGACTTGGAGACTTGTGTGACTTGTGTGACTGGGAGACGTGGTAAATACACAGGTCACAACATGTTTACGGGAACGTTTGGGAGTTGTATTTTGATTGTATTTGGAGTATATTTCCTGACTGTAGTGAACTAGGTTAGATGTCTGCCCCACTTCCAGTGATGAAGTTAAGCTAGGCTAACTGTCCAGGCGTTCCCTAAGCCCAATGCATGCAGAGAGACGAAAAAGGTATGTATCTTCTTATAACTCCAGGGAAGATGTCAAATAAGCTAATTTCACAAAATGTTGGAGTTTTCCTTTAAATGCTTCAAAAATGCAATGTGTGCGGACTAATTACCAACGTTTCCTCGTACCAGCTAGTGTGCTTATCCAGGCTGGGCTGCTTACCCAGGCGCTTTCACCCGAGGAGCCCTAGACGAGAACCGTGTGGATATGTACACTGGATAACCTACACCGACGACTACAGACAGAAATAAGGCTGGTACTATAGATTATTCACCTTACGTATAAATACGTTTCAGGTGGATACAGCAGTTAGTTACCCCAATAAGTTGAAGCCTTCACCACGATACAACGTGCTGTGAAGTGTGCCCGTTTTGCCCCAAAATAGAGCCTTGAGACCGCATGCAAATTGATAGCTGAAGTGTCAGAGTTTAAAGCTGTATCGTCGAGTTCGACCTATTCTATTATTATTAGTCTATTATGTATAGTGTATCGTGCGGCTACCGTTCTACAGTGACCAGCATTACCAACGTTTCCTCGTACCAGCTAGTGTGCTTATCCAGGCTGGGCTGCTTACCCTGGCGCTTTCACCCGAGGAGCCCTAGACGAGAACCGTGTGGATATGTACACTGGATAACCTACACCGACGACTACAGACAGAAATAAGGCTGGTACTATAGATTATTCACCTTACGTATAAATACGTTTCAGGTGGATACAGCAGTTAGTTACCCCAATAAGTTGAAGCCTTCACCACGATACAACGTGCTGTGAAGTGTGCCCGTTTTGCCCCAAAATAGAGCCTTGAGACCGCGTGCAAATTGATAGCTGAAGTGTCAGAGTTTAAAGCTGTATCGTCGAGTTCGACCTATTCTATTATTATTAGTCTATTATGTATAGTGTATCGTGCGGCTACCGTTCTACAGTGACCAGCATTACCAACGTTTCCTCGTACCAGCTAGTGTGCTTATCCAGGCTGGGCTGCTTACCCTGGCGCTTTCACCCGAGGAGCCCTAGACGAGAACCGTGTGGATATGTACACTGGATAACCTACACCGACGACTACAGACAGAAATAAGGCTGGTACTATAGATTATTCACCTTACGTATAAATACGTTTCAGGTGGATACAGCAGTTAGTTACCCCAATAAGTTGAAGCCTTCACCACGATACAACGTGCTGTGAAGTGTGCCCGTTTTGCCCCAAAATAGAGCCTTGAGACCGCGTGCAAATTGATAGCTGAAGTGTCAGAGTTTAAAGCTGTATCGTCGAGTTCGACCTATTCTATTATTATTAGTCTATTATGTATAGTGTATCGTGCGGCTACCGTTCTACAGTGACCAGCATTACCAACGTTTCCTCGTACCAGCTAGTGTGCTTATCCAGGCTGGGCTGCTTACCCTGGCGCTTTCACCCGAGGAGCCCTAGACGAGAACCGTGTGGATATGTACACTGGATAACCTACACCGACGACTACAGACAGAAATAAGGCTGGTACTATAGATTATTCACCTTACGTATGAATACGTTTCAGGTGGATACAGCAGTTAGTTACCCCAATAAGTTGAAGCCTTCACCACGATACAACGTGCTGTGAAGTGTGCCCGTTTTGCCCCAAAATAGAGCCTTGAGGCCGCGTGCAAATTGATAGCTGAAGTGTCAGAGTTTAAAGCTGTATCGTCGAGTTCGACCTATTCTATTATTATTAGTCTATTATGTATAGTGTATCGTGCGGCTACCGTTCTACAGTGACCAGCATTACCAACGTTTCCTCGTACCAGCTAGTGTGCTTATCCAGGCTGGGCTGCTTACCCTGGCACTTTCACCCGAGGAGCCCTAGACGAGAACCGTGTGGATATGTACACTGGATAACCTACACCGACGACTACAGACAGAAATAAGGCTGGATTATATTAGTTTATGACGGTATGGGAATGGCTTGTAAGGAGAGATCATTATGAGTACCGTAAATTCTCATTTCAGCCCTTTGAAGATGAATGGTGAGGTGGTGCTGTGGTCAGTTGTACAGTTCCCAAATGGTGGGACAGCAGTAGTTCTAGAGAGCTGGTTTAATGCTAAAGACCAGACTGTGTTATGGCCCCCTAAACACATAAAGCTCACAAAAGCCCTTCGAGATGGACTGCAACCAGATGATAAATGGATCACCTATAAGGATGTACGTGAGCTTACTACGTGTGGTGAGTATTTCGTGCAACACATACACAAAAAGTGAGGACGCAAATTGTGACGATGCACATATGATAAGAGGTACATATATTTTTTCGTTAAACACTGGACTGCAGATATGTTAATTGTCATTTTCTCTCTGCTCTTTCCAGAGACCCATGATGAGGCCAAAAAACGAGAGACCAAGTACACCTCAACTATGTGTCCAACCTCTGAAATTGAATCTGAGGACGAAGGAGATCTCCGCCAGAAAAGAAGATCCAGGTACAGTGTTCACTTTGTTAAAGGGACAACTCTCCCTAGGGTGTTGTAAATAATGGCACTGCTGTTGTAGTTGCAAGTAGTGCTAAAAGGATAACACACAGTGGCCTGAGGGCCTATGTATTCAGACTTTAGCCTTGACTAATAAACGTAGTATCATAACTACATTTATTTATATGTGTGTATATATATACTTTTTTTTAGGCCAAATCAGCAGTATGTGCACTCGGACTCTGACTCGAGTGGCGACGCCAAAAGAAAACGTTTTGCCAAAGCACCTGATGTGGGTTTCCCAGGTATTGATGCAATGCATTTATTTTATATAGGCACTTTGGAAATGATCACTGCTACAGTTAATAATAATAATAATAAACAGTTAAACAAATTAGTCTGACCATGTACCGACAAATTGAGCATTTTAATTTGATTGGACTTCTGCATTTCTTGCAGTTATTCTATAGTTGGCCCAAAATATATACATTGTGAATAACATGCCAACTAAAATATGTTGTAGGACAGACTCCAAAATCGAGCCGGTCTCGTAAGGCGCTAATATCCGGCAACCCTCCAGTTGTTGGCCAAGAGCCTACAATGAATGGTATGTTGCTATGCATGTTAAAATGCCAACTAGATGACTGTTTAAACATGATTTGTAGCATCTTCAATTCTCACCCTGGCTTACCTTTTTTAGATTCTTTGGATGGTGGCATGATCTACAGCTATTTAGATTCGTTGCAGACTCCTGATCCAAATAACAGTAAGTGAACCCATATCTGTGTTCTTGTGAGGAGCTTGCTGGCAGGTCGCTGGCATCATGCATGCAACAGAATACATGTTTACAATGTGCATGCCAGCCCACTACAAAAATTCAAAGCCTTCACAACTTGCAAGCAATGTCACAATAAAAATGTGTAGTTGTACATAATGCTTTTATATTGAGCACAATTTCCACCATGTTTGAGTCGCAACTTATTTTACATTTCCCCTTTGTAGATCTGGTTACTAGCAACTACCGGCAATCGCTAACTCAACATAATGGTGAGTTATCAAGCAATCTCATAACATAATATTCTGGCATGTTTAAAATATCTGTATTGTCTCGCATTGTCTTTGATATTTTTATTAAAGTAGTATTTGGCAGTGCACGTGAAATCAGCTGAATGGAAATCAAACATTTTCTCACATGGGGGATTACAATAGCGCCATTTGCTAATAACTTTGTGTATTTCCTACTGTGTTTCAGCCGAGATGCCAGGATTTGATATTGTACAGTATCACCAGCAGCAGCAGGCCTCACATGTCCAGCAGCTGCAAGATCGACAAAGTGCAAGTAGTGGTATGATACTGTACTCTTTCAGTAACAGTGTTTTGAGAGACGGGGATACAACTCCTTACACCCCTTCCTGACATAGAGCGACGCGAGCGAGCGAGAAAAAGTGATTAAAATGTATTCGTTTCAATCAGACTATCCTGACCTGCCGCGAGCGACAGTGAACTGAGCAGCGATGTCGTTCACCCCTCAAATATTCGCTCGCTGTGTCTCTAGTTGAGCGATTACGCGGCCGAGTCCCGCCCCTAAACACTTTTTATTGGTCGAGAATCCAGGTAACACACACTCGGACACGCACTGCGTCATATCAGGACAGTGTCGTGTGCGATTTCGTCTCCAGTTCGCTCGCTTGCTGCCTGTCAGGAACCGGTGTTAGTGATTATGACATGTATGTTAATTTGACTGACAAGTCAGATTTTGTATTTTTAAATATAATGATTTGTTTCTACAGGGATGTCGGGATGCAGCTCGGGGCAATACTACAGTCCCCCTGGTCTCTCACAACATGCACAAAATGGTATGCCTTTTTAGAGGGAACTACCACCAGTTTGATCCAATGCAGTCAAACTAGTGAAATATATAACTATGATTTTGTTTCTACAGCGATGTCAGGACACAGCTCAGGGCAATCTGGTGTTTCACAGCGTAGACAGATGGCCGGCGATGACGGGCAGCTTCTGAAAGGCAAGTCTATTGGACATGGTGTAATTCCTCGTGTGATTTGCTGCTTATTTTTATTTCTCACTTAATGATTTTAACTCTTCTTCTGAAGACCTTACCATCCAAAAGAATAATTCAATGCTGGCTGAATTACTTGTCGTGGTGAAGGATCTATCGAGAGATGTGCAGTTCATCAAGACCGAGTTGGCTGAGGGCAACATATCTGGTGGGACCAGGGGACACGGGGTGGCCACCACAACCACTATGCTCCCCTTCCAGCTGCCAATCGCCAGTGAACAAGACTTCAATGAGGCAGAATCATTACTGATGGAGCAATCAGTCCGTCAAAAGATGGTAATTTATTGAACTGCATTCATTTATAAAATGTAGATCGTTTCAGTGTGGTCTTGTTCAGGGGAAAAATGTGTTTAGCACTTTCTAGTTCAAAACGTGTTAGAGCTTGTATATCTGCTATTTATGAAACGTTTTGAAATTGTTCAAATATACCGTTTACATATGGACAGGAGGGTTAATGTGGTTAAACCTAATGACTGGCATGGGCTGGAATATCAGTGCATGCATAAAGTGTGTGTATAAACAAGTTGGTTGCTCTGTGTTCATAAAATAAACGTTATGCTGTTTCTAACGCAGGGCCTTCATTTTCTTCTCTCTGATTTAGATTTCTCGCCTGGCTTTGGTAGAGGCACCAATTCAGAGAACCTGATCAGACTGATGTTGAAAACTGCTATGACCAACGCCCTGGCCAGTGGGTTCAACTGGGCTGGAAAGAAAGACAAGCGTTGTTCAGAAAGCAAGAAGCCATTCAAGCACACCACACTACAAGCCTGCATGTTTGGTGAGCTTCCTCCCCTGCAAACTACTTCATAGGTTAAGTTTAGGTAGTGAGGTGGTGATGCTGGTGATGCTGGTGATTCAGAATATAATTATGCTGTTGCAAAAACTTAAAAAAAAAGTGTTATGTTGGAATAAAGTGATGAAAGTGCAACCTATAAGAAATGGACAACGTAATTGAGCTTTAGAGGTGCATGGATACACATTGTATTGCCTAGATGGTGTCAGGCTAGGCGATTGCTTAATTCTCTTTCCTGTCCAGTCTAACTGGATGCTGACTGTAGCTTGTTACTGTAGACCTACAGAGTGAGTAATTGAGTGATTAAAAAAAATCGCACTCGTGTGAAGTGAGGGGTGCTCTTATCATCGTACATCATCTCACCCACCTCTCTTCCTCACTTTTTTATTTTTGTGTCTATCAGCTGCTGCTCGACAGTTTGACCCCAAGCTGACCGACCAGGACTACAGCGAAACTGTCAAGAAGTGGCTTCGTTATGCGCCAGACCGGGAGGGAGGCATCTCAAGGAACCGAAGTGACCCAAACTTAAGTCAAGCGAACCAGAGTCAAACTTAGGGTACCCCAGCACAGCACAGCACACACTGTTTCCCTGGTTCATACAGTACAAGGAATTACCCTCATGGACACTGTTCTTCCATGGACGGCATCTACTTGAATGACTTATGCTGCTTCAGCCTGTTCTTGGAACCGAAGTGACCCAAACTTAAGTCAAGCGAACCAGAGTCAAACTTAGGGTACCCCAGCACAGCACAGCACACACTGTTTCCCTGGTTCATACAGTACAAGGAATTACCCTCATGGACACTGTTCTTCCATGGACGGCATCTACTTGAATGACTTATGCTGCTTCAGCCTGTTCTTGGAACCGAAGTGACCCAAACTTAATTGTCAAGCGAACCAGAGTCAAACTTGGGGTACCCCAGCACACTGTTTCCCTGGTTCATACAGTACAAGGAATTACCCTCATGGACACTGTTCTTCCATGGACGGCATCTACTTGAATGACTTATGCTGCTTCAGCCTGTTCTTGCAGTGTTTATTTTTTTTATTTTTTATTTTAACCTTTATTTACCCAGGGTAGGTTCGCTGAGCACGGATGCTCTTTTTCAGCTACGCCCTGCTTCACATTCACAGAGTTCCATTCACACCTGGGAGCTGCCCAGGCCTAACAAAATTAATAGTTGGTTTCAGGTTGCCGACCGACCCTGCCGATTTAGGTGCGACCCAATATATTTTATGAGTTTTTAGAAAAAATTATAAAAAAAAAAAAAAAAAAAAAAATTGTTAATAAAGTTTCATAGAAATCTTAGTCAAACATTTAGTATTATGGATATTAAACATGCTGGCAGAGTACATGCATCCATGTTGTTGTGAACATTTTAATTAAATAAAGAAATTCCCTATCCATAGTCGCCGTGGGAAAGAATAAAATAAAAAAATAAAATAAAATAAATTCCCTACCTACCCATGGCCAAACTGACAACCAACCTGAAACCAACTATTAATTTTGTTAGGCCCCAGTACAACCACAGTCTGACACTGTTGGCCACTGAGCAACTCCACTGGAGCAGTTGGGGGTTTAGTGCCTTGCTCAAGGGCACTTCAGCGGTTGGTGTTAAGGGTATGGGAGAGAGTTATATGGGAGAGAGTTATAGAAACATTAGGGGTGTAACGGTACACAAAATCCACGGTTCGGTACGTACCTCGGTTTTGAAGACACGGTTCGGTATTATTTTCGGTACAGTGGGGGGGGATCCAAAAAAAATTGCTTTTCATTTATCTATTTATTTAACTGTATTAAACAATATAAAACGAATTGGCCATAATTGACTGAGCAAACTAATGCTTACTGCTGTAACCTACTAATAACACTTAAGTAAATCTGAAGATTATTATATAGCAGATGCCTTGGAGGATAAGTCGTGGACAACTGTAGATCATCTAAGCTCCACTGTGTTTAAATTCAAATCCTATGCCATTGTTATTTAACCCTTGTGTCTGAAAACTAAAGTATTATACTCTTATTAGGGGACTAAATTGAAAAACTCCATAAAAAGATTATGTTGAAATAATTTCCCACTTTCTTTTCCATAAATATTTTATTCAACTTCAGCCCTGATCATAACCATTTTTTATATTATTTTTGTAATGAAATACTCCCACTTTTCTGAAAAGAGTTGTTAAATATGACAAAAAAAAGAATATGTGGTGGTTATGATCGGGCTGAAGTGGAATAAACAATTTATGAAGAGTAAAAAAAAAATACAAGATAATTAAAAGATTATGCCACATATTATGTTGGCTCATCACTGCAAAGTTATCAAACAAATACGAATCTGATCAGACACAAGGGTTAAGTTGTTGTTCCCTTTCTAATTTCCTCAAACATCTAGTCTAGTTAATGTGATCAATATTATTTGACAATTGATGCTTTTTGTTGGACATTTCAGTCAGTAGTGAGCTCATACTTTGAGCTCATAAATTTATAGTTAAAATGATTGAGACAACGCAATCTTGTCTTCGTTGTGCATGAATGCGTGTGCTCACCACACACAATATGTGTGTCACTATTCTGGCAGTGGCTATATATGTATTGTTAATGAAAGCCTGTTATAAGGTCTGTTATTATTTTTTTTGTAAAAAGTTTTGGTCACTGGAAGTTATGATACCCTAGAAAAAAATAAATTTTCATATTAAAGCCATGTTGTCATTTTGTTCACACATTTTTGGAAATATGGTCATAAGAATTGTATTATTATTTATTTAACAATAGTGTGTTTAACAGCAGGAAAAAAACATGTAATGTTATGATGTATACATATCAGCAGTGTTGTGAAGGATCAGATTAAACCGAATATGTATATTTATTTATATATATATATTTAATTGTATTTGTATATCGTTTGATATCCCCTGTATATTCCTTGTACAATATGCATTGAATATCCCCGTTTCTACTAAACAGCCCATAATAGTTTCATTCTACCATTGGACGAGAACCTGGCGCCAGGTTGCCATACCCCTAGGTCCAAGTTCAATCGTGCCGCCTAACATGTCGAGGCAAACCCCCGGTTCCGCGCAGTAATATGTCGGGCGAAATACGTGTGGTACTATTTGTTCATAGCGCATATATATATGGCGCTCGTAAAGTAGAACTTTCTTTTAGTCCAGTTCTTTACCCTCCAACAGAGTGACAGACGCAAAAGCCTCCCCACGAAGCACGTGCGGTGTAGTAGGGCCTACTTGGCCCAGAATAGGCATTGAGATATCGTGTAGATTAATAGTTGAATGGTCATAGTTTGGCACCATACCGTCGAGTTGGACGTATTCTATTAAGCTAATAATAGTCTATTTATGTATGGTGCATCGTTCGGTTCGAGTTCTACAGTTATCAGTACCCCCATCGTTCCTGACGTTATCTGGACGCTTATCCAGGCTGGTCAGACCCCTAGTGGTGATTGCATCCGAGGAGCTCCGGGTCAAGAGCGACTGGACCTGTATATTGGATTACTCTACCCGACGACGGCGAGCCTTCCACGGCTCTTGGATTATGCTTTGTGTGCTTTGATTATTCCATGGATAAAGGCCAACACTGTCGAGTGTTGGAATTACCCCCCGGAGAGGACTCCAGGTGAGGCGGCTCTCTACACGTGAGGTCGCACCACGTCTCTCCGTTGTGGACCGGCAGATACCGTTCCACAGAGGGTCCAGCTGTATTCGTCTGCTGCCCGAGGTTCTGTGGGCACTGTGTCTAAGACTTTGGATTCTCCCAAGACACCGTCGGCCAGATGGGATACCGCCAGCGGCTTCTCTAACCCCCCCCTCCTACTGTCTTACAACCAGCGGGACCCCCCCCCCCCTTAGTGTATCCAGCTATAATCATTTAAGTACCATCGCTATCGTTTCCTAAATATTCCAGTTTGTATACTTACTCCCTGCGCAACCAGAGATTGGACATTCAATGTTGATTTACCTACGAATACTCATTTGCCATAAAAGTGCATATTCAATATTTCAAATCATAAATGTAATTAAGTGAATGTTGTATACACCCTTTGCTGTATTAAATATTCGATTTGGTACATTTGTGTTGGTTCATTTCATCAGGTGGGAAAGTGTTCATCATACTTATATCTTGTACTGGGTGGCCAGAAGTTAAAGTACATGAGGTAGTGGTATTAAATATCATATCTAACAATACAGTCAGGGAATTGTACCCCTCAGCTACAATTGGTCCTTCGAGCCGGAGGGTAACTAGTGTAATATTAATATAGTGTTATTAATATCGAAATGGCCTATGATGAACACTCCACGAAACGATCCTCCTAACCTAGAACGCCCGCGGCGCAGACGACAGACACCTCAGTACTTAGAGGCTTACACTGTCAGTCAACTACCTAGCCTTCGACAAACGGTAAACGTGGTAAAAGTAGAAAGAAAAATTATGTCTGACCTTAACGACCAGGTTTCCCCGACCACAGAGGCCCTAGTAGGTCCTAATGTAACTGACCAAGCCCACGGTGGGGACCAGGAGGGAATTGACATGCCTTTACCCCCCGCCACTACTAAAGAAGTAGTCCCCGACACGCCCCGGGAGGAAGACAACCCTACAGAGAGAGAACTCTGCACGGAAGAAGAAGAGGAGAGCGCCGAGGAACTAGAGCTCCAGGACTCCCCAACGAGTACCCCCAGGAGCGGTTCACGCAGGAGCGGCTCACCTCCACTACCACCTTCCCCCAGCGAAGCAGAGAGGATACTACAACAGGCGTTCCTCGTCAGCCTGACAGCCTCTACCGAACGCGATCGGCTCCAAGCACAGACGCTTAGCGAGCGCGAACGTCTCCAAGCCCAGGCGACCAGCGAGCGCGAACACCTCCAAGCACAGCAACGGAGCGAAGAACAGCGCACAAGTCTGGAGATGAGACGCTTCCAGATGGAAGAGAATATGGCAAGAGACCGGGCCGACGCCCAGCGCGCCGCTGCCGGTGCCCAAAGAGACGCAGAGCGCGACAGACTACAAGCGCAACTAATAGAGCAGCTGATCAAAAGGACAACTCCCTCTCCCTCCGCCAGGGGCTCAAGGAACTCGTCGAGACAGCAGTCAAGAGCAGCGTCACCGCAACGAGCAAGCGACCCTGAACTTGACCAACAGACCGAGTCTAGACCCCCCGCAGACCCCCTTCCCATACCGGTCCAAGCGAGACCCAGCTACAAGGAAGGAGCGGCCTACACTGCGGAGAAGCTAAATAAACGATTACAAGATCTGGAAGATTTGATAGAAGAAGAAGAGGGAGAAGAGGAGAACCAAGCCCGACGACAGCACAGTACTCCACCGGACCAGGAGGTCCCATACAGTCCAGGCTATACCCCCGCGGCGCTGCGCTACAGACCCCCGACTCTATTTACGGGTGAGCACGACGCACGACCAGCCCCGAGGAACAGTACCTGGACCAGCGGGCCATGGTACCCTGCCAGTACCAGCCCACAGCGAGGCGCAAGAGGGGACTCGCCCAGGAGGTCTCTCCCCCAACGCTCGCCGATGTATCCGCCATCCACGGCGTCATACAACGCCACGCCGTCATTCCCAGACTTCGCCTATGAGAGTCGAGCACAGTACACGGAGCTCCGGATGTGCTTAGAGACAATGATGGTGGATGTCGCTGATGAACGCCACAAGTATGCAATATTATTGAAGCACCTGAAAGTACCGCGAGCGCACAATATAGCGCTAGCCTATGCTACCTCCTCGACCTCATACACAGCGGCCCTTGCAGCGCAGGATCAAAGATATGGACGTATATGGGATTACGTAATCCAGGAGATAAGGCATATTGACCGCCTACCCCCAGCCACAGACAATCGCTCACTAGACGACCTGTCAATCAAAGTGCAGTCCCTGGTGGGGATGCTGGGAGCTCAACGGGAGAAGGGCAGGCATGAGCTGTACGCCAACTCTAACGTTGAGAGGATTTTGGAGAAGCTGCCACCCGCAAGACAGGAGCGCTTTCGGCGGCAGAGGGACTACCGAGATCCCGACGGCCCCGAGCCATCCCTCCTTGATCTGGCCGACTTCCTGGCGAGAGAGGTCAGCAGCTTACGACTGGACACCTTCGGGCGGAGCACGCCAAGCTCCAGAGAGGGACCCAGGAGAATAAGTGATGGAAGAAGATCGGTGACTGTCATGCACCAATCAGAGTCAGTACCGAGCAGTAAGAGTCACAGCACCCCTTCGAGAAAGGAGAAGTGGAAGATAGCGTGTCCCTACTGTGAGAAAGAACACTGGCTGTCACAATGTGACTCATTCACAAAGATGAATGCAGAAGAAGTGAGCCAATGGATAAAGTCCAACCGGCGCTGTTATCGATGTGCACGGCCCCACATGGCAGCCGAATGCCGCCTAAAGAAAAGGTGCAGCCGGTGCAATGGAGCCCATCTAGATATACTACACGATAGTAACGGAAGACGGCCTATACCTGCACCACGGAGCGGCACCAAGGCAAGTGTCATGTACATTGACCCCGCCAGCAGCAACGGAGCTCAAGTGCTCTTAAAGGTAGTCCGTGTGACATTGAGCTACCAGGATAAAGTCATGGACACTTACGCCGTCCTTGATGACGGGTCAGAGAAGACCCTTCTGCTCGCTTCCGCTGCGACTCAACTGGGACTGCGGGGGAGCAAGAACGAAATGACGATTCGGACAATAAGAAGAGATTTAAAGACGATAAAGGGCGAGAATGTCTCCTTCACTATCGCAGCCAACGGGCAGCCAGAGCGACGGTACGAGATCACAAATGCTTTCACCAGCCAAGAAATAGGACTCTCGCAGTACACCTACCCTGTCACCAAGTTGATGGATAAATATGTGCACCTGCGCCAATTACCTATCCCGCTCATAGACGGCGCTACCCCGACCCTGTTGATAGGCTCCGACCATGCAGAACTCATAGTCCCGATTGACCGGGTCCATACAGGTCCCCGAGGCTGTCCTGCAGCAGTCGAGACCCGCCTAGGATGGACATTACAAGGCCCCCTCGCTAAATCTCTCAACCGAACCGCAGCCACTAGCTGCTTCCACTCCAGAACGACAGAAGAAGACACCACTCTCCTGCAGCATGTCGAGAGGCTATGGACCCTAGAGACAATGCCCTTTAAGAACGAAAAGAAAGACATTCGCTCTAAAGAAGACATTTACGCCATCCACCTACTCGAGCAGGGGACAAAGAGAGTCACAGTCGGCGGAGTGATGAGATACGCAACTCCACTCCTGAGGCGAGAGGGAATGCCCCCCTTTCACGCAAAGAAACACGTCACAGAGGACCCAGCAGCAGATGAAGAGGTCCAACACAGTGTGAAGAACAGTTTCTACGTAGACAACTGTCTACAAAGCGTCTCGACTCAAGAAGAAGCCGAGGCTCTCCTAATCAAGTTACGCGCCTCCCTAATCAAAGGAGGCTTTGATCTCAGGCAGTGGGCCAGCAGTGACCCGCACGTATTGCGCAGCCTCTCCTCCGCAGACAAGGCTGCCAGCAGCGAGACCTGGATGGCGACAATCCCAGGAGAAGCCCAAGAAATGACACTAGGATTAGTCTGGCGCTTCAAAACAGACTCGCTCCACTATAGACACAAACCCTTGGCTCCAGAGCAAGGAAGGTCGGCGGCGATACCGACCACCAGACGGAGTGTGTACAGAACACTCGCCAGACAATATGACCCGCTGGGATGTATTCTACCCTACACCACCAGGGCAAAGATGATTGTACGAGCACTATGGGACAAGGACCAGGGCTGGGACGACCCAATACCCGCACACCTTGCCTCAACATGGAGAGAGTGGGAGACGGAACTCCGCTCACTCCCAGGTGTCAATATACGCCGCAGCTACTTCCCATCCACAGTGAGGCCAGAGACATGCGAGATTGAGCTACACGTCTTCAGCGATGCCTCCGAAGTAGCCTACGGATCGGTTGCTTATTTGCGTGCCCAAGAGATGGGAGGAGAGATACACACTGCTTTCATACTGGCCCGCTCAAGGATAGCCCCACGTAAGCAACAATCTATCCCACGTCTAGAGCTCTGCGCAGCCCTCGCAGGAGCGCATCTAGCCACGTTAATCCAACGTGAACTCACCATTCCGGTGCATAGAACAATCTTGTGGTCAGATTCCACGACAGTACTCACATGGATTAAGTCTGATTCATGCAGATACAAAGTCTTCGTGGGAGTCAGAGTCACCGAGATTCAAGAATTAACGGAAGAAGCAAGCTGGAGGTATGTGGATACCAAACACAACCCAGCTGACGTCATCACCCGGGGAATGTCCCTGGATGACCTAACCCGTCGCAACATCTACAGTGACGGACCAGCATTCCTCCAGCTCCCGGAAGGAGATTGGCCTACGCCCACCCCGAGGGAAACAAGTAGCGAGGAGGCTGAGAACAAGAAGCCTATGTTCTGTGGACTGAGCACTGTCGCCTCCACAGACCCGAACATAGATGACTGCATTACCCTAGAGAGTGCGCAACAAAGAACATTCCTGCGGCACCACCCAGAGATTCAGTCCACCACTGACATGTCAGCAGCTGACTACGAAGAAGCAGAACTTCTTCTACTACAAGGAGCCCAGAGAGACTCGTTCCCCGATGAGCTAGACTGTCTACAGGGAGGAAACCCCGTCCCATCAGACAGCAGACTGATTCACCTGGCACCAGAGAGTGACGCACATAATCTCATCAGAGTGGGTGGTCGCCTGCGGAGAGCCCCCGATCTACCAGATGACATTAAGCACCCGATCGTCTTGAACAGCCGACACAAGGTCACAGAGCTGATCATAAAGAAATACGACGAGGATGTGCACCACGCCGGAGCAGAGAGAGTCTTCGCGGAGATCAGACGTCGTTATTGGATATTGCAAGGCAGAGAAGCAGTACGGCGCTTCCAGCGAACCTGTCTAGACTGCCGTAAGTGGCGCGCGCAGCCCAGCATACCACGGATGGCTGACCTACCCCCCTGTCGCCTCCGAATCGGCGACAAGCCATTCCACTCCACAGGCATGGACTGTTTTGGCCCGTTGTATATAAAGAGAGGAAGAGGCACCGAGAAGCGGTGGGGTATTGTATTCAAATGCATGACCACCAGAGCGATACATATCGAGCTCCTTCCGACCATGAGCACAGACTCATTCCTTATGGCCTTCCGGAGATTCATATCACGGAAAGGACAACCGTCTACATTGTTGTCTGATCACGGGACCAACTTCAAAGGCGGAGAAAGAGAGCTGAGAGAGAGCTTCCAAGCTATGGGCCCAGAACTTAAGACCCACCTCGCTCCAGCCCAGATTGACTTCCAGTTTAATCCCCCGAACGCACCCCACTTCGGTGGAACCTGGGAACGAGAAGTACGTTCTATAAAGACAGCCCTGTATGCCGTACTCGGAGCCCAGACTGTGGCAGAGGAAGTCCTAATGACAGTCCTCACGGAGATCGAGGGAGTATTGAACTCAAAGCCCCTCGGTTACGTCTCCAGTGATGTAGCAGATGTCGACCCAGTCACCCCCAACACACTCCTAATGGGGCGGCTGGACCCCGCGCTACCCCAGACAATGTACAGGCCCGAAGAAGCGAACGGCCGAAGACTGTGGAGGTACAGCCAAGTACTAGCTGACAAGTTTTGGAGCAGCTTCCTACTTCACTACCTACCGTCTCTACAGACCCGCCAGAAGTGGGTAAAAGAGAGAGACAATTTGACAGAAGGAACAGTCGTCATGATAGTTGACCAGTCACTCCCCAGAGCTATGTGGCCGGCTGGCCGCGTAAGCAAAGTGATCACCGGTGCCGATGGCAAGGTCCGAGCAGCTGAAGTACTCGTCCAAGGGCGCACCTACACACGGCCCGTGGCGAGGCTCATAGAACTGCCCCGACTCCCAGATACTATCGATGATGACCATGACCCTATGACTTTGTGAGTTGACTGACCTTACAGCGGACCTTGAGTGGAAGACAGTGCAGTTAATCTGTCTCTGCTTAGCTAATTAGGTGGGACTAATTAGGGGGCGGCTGTTGTGAAGGATCAGATTAAACCGAATATGTATATTTATTTATATATATATATTTAATTGTATTTGTATATCGTTTGATATCCCCTGTATATTCCTTGTACAATATGCATTGAATATCCCCGTTTCTACTAAACAGCCCATAATAGTTTCATTCTACCATTGGACGAGAACCTGGCGCCAGGTTGCCATACCCCTAGGTCCAAGTTCAATCGTGCCGCCTAACATGTCAAGGCAAACCCCCGGTTCCGCGCAGTAATATGTCGGGCGAAATACGTGTGGTACTATTTGTTCATAGCGCATATATATATGGCGCTCGTAAAGTAGAACTTTCTTTTAGTCCAGTTCTTTACCCTCCAACAGAGTGACAGACGCAAAAGCCTCCCCACGAAGCACGTGCGGTGTAGTAGGGCCTACTTGGCCCAGAATAGGCATTGAGATATCGTGTAGATTAATAGTTGAATGGTCATAGTTTGGCACCATACCGTCGAGTTGGACGTATTCTATTAAGCTAATAATAGTCTATTTATGTATGGTGCATCGTTCGGTTCGAGTTCTACAGTTATCAGTACCCCCATCGTTCCTGACGTTATCTGGACGCTTATCCAGGCTGGTCAGACCCCTAGTGGTGATTGCATCCGAGGAGCTCCGGGTCAAGAGCGACTGGACCTGTATATTGGATTACTCTACCCGACGACGGCGAGCCTTCCACGGCTCTTGGATTATGCTTTGTGTGCTTTGATTATTCCATGGATAAAGGCCAACACTGTCGAGTGTTGGAATTACCCCCCGGAGAGGACTCCAGGTGAGGCGGCGCTCTACACGTGAGGTCGCACCACGTCTCTCCGTTGTGGACCGGCAGATACCGTTCCACAGAGGGTCCAGCTGTATTCGTCTGCTGCCCGATGTTCTGTGGGCACTGTGTCTAAGACTTTGGATTCTCCCAAGACACCGTCGGCCAGATGGGATACCGCCAGCGGCTTCTCTAACCCCCCCCTCCTACTGTCTTACAACCAGCGGGACCCCCCCCCCCCTTAGTGTATCCAGCTATAATCATTTAAGTACCATCGCTATCGTTTCCTAAATATTCCAGGTTGTATACTTACTCCCTGCGCAACCAGAGATTGGACATTCAATGTTGATTTACCTACGAATACTCATTTGCCATAAAAGTGCATATTCAATATTTCAAATCATAAATGTAATTAAGTGAATGTTGTATACACCCTTTGCTGTATTAAATATTCGATTTGGTACATTTGTGTTGGTTCGTTTCATCAGGTGGGAAAGTGTTCATCATACTTATATCTTGTACTGGGTGGCCAGAAGTTAAAGTACATGAGGTAGTGGTATTAAATATCATATCTAACAATACAGTCAGGGAATTGTACCCCTCAGCTACAATCAGCAATATTTTAATGTAAAATGTACATTAATCAGTATTGATTCCTTAACTTTACAAGTTACAAGTAGATGTACAAGTTTCAAATGTACAAGTAGAGTACCATTTAGATTATGGTTGAATAAACATTGATGTCTAACATTGATTCAATATAAAATCAACTAAAATGTGCATGTAGATTACCATTTAGATTATGGTTGAATAAACATTGATGTCTAACATTGATTCCATATAAAATCAACTAAAATGTGCATGTAGATTACCATTTAGATCAGGGAGGGGCAACTGGTGGCCCGCGGGCCGCATGCGGCCCTCACCGACGTTCCATGCGGCCCCAGGCCAATATAAAAAAAAAAAAAAAAAAAAAAAAATTATAACATTTTTTTATTTTTTTATTTTTTTATTTTATTTTTTTGTATTGTATTCGACTAAGAAGAGTTGGCAGTCAACTATGACTCCTTTCGATCGATTAGTCGACTATTTGACTAATAGGGGTCAGCCCTAGTGTGCACATATTCAACGCTGTTGAAAGTGCCGTGCAGCAATATGGGGGTTTTGATAAACTGTCGGCTGTTGTTACCGATGGATTCGCCGGGCTTCTAAGGCAGAGTGCCGTTGAGTGTCCAATGCTGCACTGCATTATACATCAGGTAAGTTCGCTAACATAATTTCCATCTATTGTGCGTCACTATAATGACCAATGCGAGTCGAGTGTAGTCAAATTATATGCGAGAGTCGTTAAATCGTTTTTCTTTTTTTTTATCTGATATAGGAGGCTCTCTGTGCCAAGAAGCTTGAATACAGCCATGTTATGGATTTGGTTACCAAGGTTACCAATCTAATTCGTGGAGGCAACAGGTCACTAAACCATAGAAAGTTTGTCTCCTTTTTGGAAGAGATGGACACTGATTATGGCGACTTGCAGCTACACACAGAAATCCGATGGCTGAGCCGTCGGAAAGTACAGGAGCGACATTGAAACACTGCAAATGCAATTCAATGATCGGTTTGAAGATTTCAACGGCATGCAGTCACGGATAGCGCTGTTTTCCGGCCCCCTCACCGCTACGGTGTCAGAGCAGCCCCCACCGTTGCAGCTTGAACTGTGCGAGCTACAGTCAGATCCTTTTTCTCAAGCAAAGAGAAATGAGAGGGGAATTTCGTTTTGGAAACTGCTACCTGAGCCCCGCTTCCCACTCCTCAGGGACTTTGCCCTCTCTATGGCCAGTATGTTTGGGAGCACATACATACATGAGAGCAATTTCTCAAACATGAAGCACATCAAGTCAAAGGAGAGAAACAGGCTGTCGGATGAAACATTATTTCATCTGATACAGATTGCATGCACAAACATTGAAGTTGACATTCCTGCTATTGTGCGCCAAATGGAGAGACCACAAGTGTCTCATTAAAGACAGGGGGGGGAGGAGATGATGAAGAGGTGTAGAGGGGGGGAAGGAGATGATGAAGAGGTGTAGAGAGGGGGGGGAGAGATGATGAAGAGGTGTAGAGAGGGGGGGGATGATGGAGAGGTGTAGAGAGGGGACCATTATTATTATTATTATAACCATTATTGACCCACTGTGGGGCGAGGGTGAATGTCATGCCAGTTTGATTAAGGGTCAATGGGAGGCATGTAGTATTGCACTTTACTTTACTTGCACTTTACTTGTTTACTTTTGTAGTGTTCAGATAACACTAATAACACAAACACAAAGCAGCATTCCTGCTGCATTTCACTACAACAGTAAATCAAACGTGCAATAATAAATGATTTTGTAAAATGTATAAACTTGTATCCTGCTACTAAACAAAACATTCCTGAGTGCTTCATATCCATAACATGCATTTCAGTGTTATAATGTTTTGTTTAGTAGCAGGATAAAAGTTTATACATTTAACTAAATCATTTATTATTGCACTTTTGATTTACTGTTGTAGTGAAATGCAGCAGGAATGCTGCTTTGTGTTTGTTGAGCAGTGGGCTTTAAGTTCATACATTTATTTTATTAGAAGATATACAAAGATAATTGATCATTTTTGTATATATTTGGGGTTACAGCAATACTTTTAAATTCAGCTGTTTATAAATTCATAAAGTTGAAATTGCATTACTAAATGCATTTGAAATGGAATAAAAACAAAGTTACAACAAATTATAATTGTTTATATACGTTATTTATCACATCTGTGACTATTATGGGCTATTTGAGTGATGGGGTACTACTGGCGGGACTGCCGATAAACAATGTGGCCCCCCAGATTGATTGTGGACATTTTGTGGCCATCACCATATACAAAGTTGCCCACCCCTGATTTAGATGATGGTTGAATCAACATTGATATAGTATCAGCTATGGTTGACACCTAACGTTGATTCAACGTGTAAGTCATAGACAACGATCTGTATAATTTAGATGTTTCAACAGGCTTCAACATAGATTCAATATTTCTGCCGAACCCTATTTCAACGTTGATTCACCCTTTTTTTGCTATCTGGGAAGCTACCTAGCATGTCCTATATGCTCTGTAAATACTATGTACAGATACCGAGATGTCACACCATGTTACCTGTTACCTGTTTATTGCACAATGTTGTTTTTTTATTGGATTCTATTATATGTTGTACCACTGTTTTTTTATTGGATTCTATTATATGTTGTACCACTGTATTGCACATCGTCGCGGGCAAGACCACCCGCATTTCATTGTATACTTGTATGCCGTGACAATTAAAACTCTTGACTTGACTTGACTACTTGACTATATATATATATATATATATATATATATATATATATATATTTTTTTTTTTATATATATGCATGCTATATTATAAAGTTATATGCGGGTATATACAAGGGACTATATGCAGCATATTAAATATATATACAGTAAATAAAGAGTATATATAAAAAATATAAATATATACTTGTATATATAATATATGTTTATCTTTAGGTGGTGGTACTGTAGCTGTACCATGGCTCTCACATTGTCATCAACTGAACTACTGTATCATGTACTCGGGGCGACAGTGGATCAGGAGGTCGAGCGGTCGTCTGGTAATCTGAAAGTCCCAGTTGAGCAAGAGACTTAACCCCTAACTGCTCCCGATGAGCAGGTTGGGCGCCTTGCACGGTCGCCTCCGCCGTCGGTGTGTGAATGTGAGAATTTGAGGCACGAGTTGTAAATAGTTTTGGATAAAAGCACTATATAAATGCAGTCCATTTACCTGATTTGTTGTCATGCACTTGTTCTCATTCAGCTTTAGACCGTACTCTCTCCCTCTCTCCCTCTCCCTCTCCCTCTCCCTCTCCCTCTCCCTCTCCCTCTCCCTCTCCCTCTCCCTCTCCCTCTCCCTCTCTCTCTCTCCCTCTCTCTCTCCGTGGAAGCTGCATCAGGCTTCTCTGTCACGCTCCTCGATTGTATCTCCCCAGACAAGCGAATCATGAATCATGTTCACGACTCCATCCAGTCCTTCAATCATCTGAGCTATGGATCTCAGGAACACTTCCGATGCAGATGAAACGCCAAAGGGCTCAGGCAGAGAAATACGATACCTCCCCACGGGGCGCACGCATCGAGCGCTGCAACGGAGCTCTCCTCGTCGAGCTTGATCTGCCGAGAATATCCTCGGTTTTGCATCCATTACTGAGAAACACGTGAGCGTGCGACGACGGCCTCTTCGATGGTGAGCAATGGGGCAGTGCTCCTGTCGGATCGATCTGTTGAGATCTTGAGGATCCACGCGTATCCAGAGTGTCTCGGGTGTGACGACCGTCACCGCTCTGTTTACCCTGTGATCTGTAGCTTCTGTCTGCTCGCTAATTAGTCCCGTTCGCTCCGCCCTGTGCCGCTCCGCCACGTTCTCCCCGAGAGCTTCTGGAGTCTTGCCTCGGAGCGTCCACAGCCGGCGGTGTAGCAGGGACGTGCACAGGACTTTAGAGGGGCAGGTGCTCAAAGGCTGAAAAGGGCACTATACCTGTGTGTATATATTAACCGAGTGCGCGTAACGGGCGAGCGCAATTTTTAAGGGTCCTTTTCGGGCCCTTTTTATGCGTTTTGGGGGGTTTTGGTGATCAAATATTGAATATGGAACTATAATAATCAGTGCAGGAGCTCACTTATCCTTGAAAGACACTTTTATCACTGACTTAAAAGGCCCATACATCTCCATAAATGTTCAGGGGGGAGGGAATAAGTGCTTACCCTACAGACCCCAAGAAGTGCTGTATATTCTATATTGTTTATTATAAATGCATTTTTTATTCCAATCCCGATTTGTATTTGAGATTCCCAAATCCCATCGGACTTGACTTCTCCGTGTCCCTCAATGATCGTAATACCAGCATTCAACTGTATGCGCCACAGCGATGATGATCATCATCATCACCACCCACGCTATGCATAAAATATATAGGTCCGCGGAGAGGCACGCTGAGGAGGCCGTGCAAACTGCAATGGAATATGGGGCATCTCTCTCTCTTTACCTAATATTTTGATTCTATCCTGACATTTTTCAGTTGGAAGGGCAGTCTATATGTGTAACGGTAAAAAAAAATAAAAAAAATAAAAAAAATTTTTTTCAAAAAGGGCACTTTTTTGATGAGGCTCAAAAAGGCAGGTGCTCAAGCACCCCTTGGCCTCTATGTGTGCACGTGCCTGGTGCTCTCCACCACTCGCATGTGGTGTGTCGGACTAGCGGACATCCTAATCCAGAGAAAAGGGTAAATGGCTGCATTTATAGAGTTATTTTATCCGCTTTAAGCGCTTTACAATTTGGTTCCTCACATTTCATCCATTCACTCACGCATTCACACACAGACGGTGGAGGCGAGAGCATGCCATGCAAGGTGCCAACCTGCTCATCGCGAGCAATTAGGGGGTTAAGTGTCTTGCTCAGGGACACTTTGACACGCTGCCCGGGAATCGAACCGGGAACCTCCGGAATACCAGACGACCAGCTCTACCTCCCGAGCCACTGTCAAGATGTCTTTTTCCCTTTTCTACATCATATATTTCCTTTACCATGGCAGGTTTCTGACATGGGACTCATGCCAGTATGTACTCGGTACTCAACCCCATAGATATATAATATAACTAAATACAAAAATACTCTTAACTCGCTGAAATCTTGATGGATTTACAAACGGTTTGGTTTATTACAAACGTTATTAACACTAGCACAACCATGGAGGAAATGCCACTAATTCCCGCCGGGAACGGGTCAGATGACCCGACAGCCTTTAGAATGGAGATGCATGTACTGACACATAATGTATATAAATATATATACATACATACAATATATATATAAATAAATAAAAAACCTAATAAAAAGAGGAATTGAAGCCAGCAAATCAGGGGGGGGGGGGGGGGGGGGAGATGGCCGCTAGCAGAAATAGCTGCAGAAATAGCTGGAATAATGTTCCAATTCCATTTTCCTGAAGTCATTTAGAAATGTCAGAAACCGTGCGAAAGATAAAACGGGTACTTTTAGGAAAAGTCATTGAGTGACAGAGCTGGAGCTCGACCGAGTGACGAGGATACATTTATTGAAAATGCCTCGGGGTCATGTGACCCCTTGTCGGCTGTGCTAGTGTTAACGTGGCTATGATTCAGGATGCTTGGACATGTTGAAATTATTTCCATATGAAAGTCCAATATAAGTATGAGTATGACCCCCATGTATCAGCTGAGACCCTCATTGAGAATGAAGACGAGGGAATGCAGGATCTTCTACGAAAGGCAGAAGACTACATTGCTCACGAAGAGTGGAAGTACGAGTGGAGCAGGTGACCGATGACGATGAGGAACTGGAAAACGTGGCTTCAGCAGGAGAGACACCCTCGGCAAAGCGGCCTAGGTTCTTTTCAGTGCCAGTCATCCAGCAAGGCCAAAGACGCCCAAGACCACTAACATTAGACAGGAGATTCTGAAATACAAAGAAGGGCTGTCCAACCACCAGGCTGCTAGTGCTGCTAACACAGAGGTTGAGGAATCTGCTATCGAGTTCTGGCCTTTGCCGAACGTGTCTTCAGTGTAACTGGTTACCTCTCAAAGGGCCGCCGCAACAGTGCAAGAGACATATTGGAAAAAAGTGCTTTTCTCAAGATGAACAAGAACAAGTCTAAATAGTCAATTGTGAATGCGGTAATGGTTACCACTTTCCAGTTACTATTACTATTAGATAGATGGATGTAAAGGGCTAGACCAACTCTTAACCCCTATCCGGACCTAGACCACCTCTAACTCTAACCACTAACCAGACCTAGACCACCTCTAACTCTAACCCCTAAGTTAGGGTTGTGACTTAGAGGTGGTCTAGGTCCGGATAGGGGTTAAGAGTTGGTCTAGCCCTTTACATCCATCTATCTAAATAATAATAATAAATTATAATGAATGCTTAACTACCCCTAAGTTACCCTAACCAGACCACCTCTAACTCTAACCACTAACCAGATCTCTTCCATGTGGCACTTTAACACTGACCTCAGAATGTGATTTTATATAATGTTTTTATGCAAGCAGATTGCAATCAGTGTGTACTACAGTGTTGGGCAAATTACTTTAAAAAAGTAACTAGTTACAGTTACTAGTTACTTCTTCCAAAAAGTAACTACATTACTTACTCAGTTACAAATTATAAAAGTAACTAGTTACTTCAGAAAGTAACTATTGCGTTACTTTCAAGTAAATGTTTTACATAAACAACATACACAATTCTAAACTATTTTAATGTTGCTGTAGGACAAAGTGAGACTAGCCTCCAATCACATGCCATGTATGTAGATATTATAATTACTATGTTTATATAGTGGATCATACAAATACAAACACATTACAGTGGTGAATCCTTGTGGAAGCCAACGGAAGCCATGCCTCCCTATAAATTCATATCAAATTATGAAATATGAAAAAAAAATATATATATATATATAATTTTTTTTTAATATAGTTTACATTCTTTTTCATCTGTGCATCTGTGTTATATATATATATATTTTTTTTAATGTCTCCCTCTTCTCCTTCTCACTCCCTCTAACACACTGTCAGACTGTGCTCACTACTGCAGCTAGTATAGGAGAGAGGCAGTGGGTAGGTCTCTTTCTCCAGGCTTCCAGCATTATAGAGTGAGTCCAAACTCCAAATCCGATCCTAGCCAATCAGATTCGAGCTGACTGCCACTGTGCCACACCCTAAAAGTTTAAAACGGAGCTGGGAGGAAAACACTCAGCATATTTTCCCCCTGGAGGCGGGGCAGGTCAGAAGTTCACGTTTCCACCTGACTACCTAACGTGACATCCCATTAGTAGTACTGAGGACCAGCAGAGCACACCACTGTGGATATTATGATTTAACAAATCTATCTGGCAAGAGGAGGACCACATTATTGACCAGGTAAGCACTGAGCAGCCTGACTGACTAACTAACGTTATCAGGCAAGCTTGTATACCCTTTCATGACTGCAATGCAAGCCAGGGGCTGGAATACGCAGTCACTTATTCCTCCGTAGTAGCCAGGTTAATGTGCACCATCAAGCACTGCTTAAAAGCTAGCGGTGGGTCCAAAATATATCGGATATAAATGTCAAAGGTACCCAGCGTTCCATTAGGGTTTCACACACAGATGCGGCGGGGTTTGAAAGCTCGGCGTTGCTAATAAACATTTTAAATAATTTTTATAAACGAGTAAAACTGAGGCTGAAATGACTGCTTCCGCATTTTACAGTAGGAGCGCTCTGATGGCTGGGCGCGCCGCGCAACAGACACTTGAATGAATGAATGAATGAATGAATGAATGAAAACTTTATTTAACAGATTGCAGAATGAGTACAATACAGTACGGCTCAATACACACAATTGTTAAGGGGATGCAGACCAGAGAAATACGTTTGTCTTGTCACGTTTGTCTAATAGACAGTCATATTCTCTCCCGGTGTTCTGCGGAATCCTACTCCCTCCTCGAAAACAACACCGGCCGTATGTATATTTCTCTCCCACCCACCCACCCCCTCCTAATGTACAGTCCCCTCCCCATCATATGTATATACTCTGTCAGGATCTATGGGTAACAGTACTGTATATTTGATGTCATGATGTCTTGTATGTCATAAATGTCACTATGAATTGAAAATGGGGGACCCTGATGTAAACAAGACAAACGTCTTTCTCTGGTCTGCATCCCCTTATACAATTGTGTGTATTGAGCTGTACTGTATTGTACCCATTCTGCAATCTGTTAAGAAAGTTTGACTGGCCGCCGAGCCATACTGTAGTGTACATGGTGATTGGTGACTGCTTGACTTAAAAAAAAAAAAAAAAAAAAAAAAATATGAATAAAAATATTTAATAATTTTTTTTTAATAATTTTTTTTGGCTTCCCCTGTTATTTTACCCACGCGACGCCACTGAAACACAATAGATGTTTTGGAACTTTTGATATATATTGCCCCTCAAAAGGCCACAACTGGGCAACATTAAATACGAGATTACTCATTACTGAAAAAACTAACGCCGTTAGTAACGCTGTTAATAATAAAGCCGTTATTCCCATCACTGGATGTCACAGTATGGATAATCAAACATTCTAAAACATTTGTGATGTCACAGTATGATGTCATAATAGACCATTCGAGAACATTTGTGATAATCAAACATTCTAGAACATTTGTGATGTCACAGTATGATGTCATAATAGAACATTCTAGAACATTTGTGATGGCACAGTATGATGTCATAATCAAACATTCTAGAACATTTGTGATGTCACAGTATGATGTCATAATCAAACACTCTAGAACATTTGTGATGTCACAGTATGATGTCATAATCAAACATTCTAGAACATTTGTGATGTCACAGTATGAAACCGTCTACAACCGATGTCTAAGTTGTACCCGCTGTCTGCTTGTCTCCTCCCAGGTTCGCATGGGCTTGATGAGGCCTGACTACTTCAGGAGCAACGTCCAGAACAACCCTGTGGTGAGGTACAGCCACGACTGCAGGCCCCTCATCCTCAGCGTCCTGAATCCCTCTGGCTCCGACAGGCTCCCAAACCCCCTGACCCGCCCACGCCTGCCCCAGGAGGTCCTATTGGCCATCAGAGGCCGGGGTGGCATGGAGGCTTACAATATCCGAGCCGGTGGATGGATGGACGTGAGCGTTGAGGGGGACAGTCCCCGGGCCGCCCACGGCACCGCTTATCTCCACGGCACCGCTTATCTCCACGGTCTGGTCTACTGCGTCGGCGGCCGGGACGGCTATGAGCGTCTCAGCAGTGTGCGCAGGTTCAACCCCGTCACTCGCAGCTGGCTGCAGGCGGCTCCCATGCACTCACGCCGCTGTGAGCTCAGTGTGGTCGCGTTGGACGGCTGTATCTACGCCATGGGAGGGTTCGACGGAGGCGTGCGACTGAACACCGGCGAGCGCTACGAGCCTGAAACCGACCAGTGGACAGTGATCTCACCCATGCTGGAGCGCAGGAGCGCCGCCGGGGCAGCAGCCCTCCAGGGCAAGGTGGGTGGAACTGAGGGACACAGGGTGCTAGATGAACACAAGGAGCGTTAGATCAGAAATCATAAATGTTGCGGTCAGGTGGCGTAGCGGAGATTGCGTTCGTCACCAACCCCGGAGACGCTGGATTCGCCTGTTCGAATAGGATCGGATCTAAGGGGGGTAGCGTGATCCTTCCACACGTTACACCCTCTCAGTGAGAGTTTGCGCTGCCAGGTGAAAAGAAGCGGTTGATTGGCTAGACGTGTGTCGGAGGAAGCACGTGATGGCCTACACTCTCCCAGACCGACTCTGGGGGGTAAGTGCGCAGCGACCAGGAAGGGGATTGGGAATTGGCATAACAACTAACATTGGGATGGGAGAAAAAAGGAGGAAAAAGGAGGGGGAAAAAAGATCAATAAAAAAAATTACAAAAATCATAAATGTCTTTATTGCCAAGTAAGCTTGCACATACAAAAGATGTGTCTGGGTCCTTTGGTGCATCAACATTAACAGACAATTAAAGTAGAATGAAATCAAATGGAATATATAAACTAAATTAGAATATTCTTTCTTATTACAGGTTTACATCTGTGGTGGCGAGAACAGGACGGGGTGTCTGTTCACAGCTGAGTGCTACAGCCCAGACACCGACCAGTGGACTCTGATCGCCCCCATGAGCAGCAGGCGTAGAGGACTGGGAGTCGCTGCGTACGGAGGACAAGTCTATGCGGTAGGTCCACACAGAGACAAATGCTTTATACTAGATATTTTATAGATATGTATCATTTGACTTGCAATGCTGCTGTGATGCCCTCATTTCCCTAAATTGATTAATACAGTGTCTGCCTGCCTACCTGAGCCACACACTAAAACATTCCTCTCATGTGTCCTGTCCTCAGGTGGGAGGGTGGGAGGGTGTAAACAACCTGCGTAGCACGGAGGCCTACAGCCCCTTGACTGACTCCTGGAGCGCCCTGCCCGACATGCTCACCCCCCGCAGCTACTTTGGCATCGCGGTGCTGGACAACCTCCTCTTCGTGGTCGGAGGCTACAATGGCTCCAGAACCATCTCCAACGTGGAGCGCTACGACCAGAGCAGCGACAAGTGGACTGTAGCAGAGGACATGAAGACCTGGCGTGGTGGCCTAAGCTGCTGCATAATGCATGGCGTGCCATTTAACAATGGCCAGTACGCTGCTCCCAGTGGAAGAGGAGGAGGAGGAGAGGAGGAAGAGGATGAAGAGGAGGATGATGAGGAAGATGAGGAAGAGGAGGATGATGAGGAAGATGAGGAAGAGGAGCAGGAGGAGGAGGAGGAGCAGGAGGAGGAGCAGGAGGAGGAGGAGGAGGAGGAAGAGGAGGAGCAGGAGGAGGAGGAGGAGGATGAAGATGAGGAGGAGGAGGAGGAAGAGGAGGAGGAGGAGGATAATGAGGAGGAGGAGCAGGAGGAGGAGGAAGAGGAGGATGATGAGGAGGAAGAGGAGGAGGAGCAGGAGGAGTAGGATGAGGAGGAGGATGAGGAAGATGAGGAAGAGTAGGAGCAGGAGCAGGAGGAGCAGGAGGTGGAGGAGGAGGAAGATGAGGAAGAGTAGGAACAGGAGCAGGAGGAGGAGGAAGAGGAGGATGAGGAAGAGGAGGAGGAAGATGTGGAAGAGTAGGAGAAGGAGGAGGAGGATTATGAGGAGGAGAAGGAGGAGGAGGAGCAAGAGTAGGATGAGGAGGATTAGGAGGAGGAGGAAGATGAGGAAGATGAGGAGGAGGAGGCGGAGGAGGAAGATGAGGAAGAGGAGGAGGAAGTGTGTGTCTTGTTCTCCATTTTGTTTCCTCCCTCCAGCCAGAACCCGTCCTCCACCATTGGTCCCTGCTAGGTTTGCCCTTCCATTAGCAGCATGCAAGCTAAGCACCTGCAGGATGTGTTTCAAGACTCCAAGACTCAATCAGTAACCATCACCCACCACCCAATCATGGATCACCACACACCTGTTAAAACATGGCTTCTCACTTCAGTGTCTCGCTCTCTCTGGCATGAGGCTAGGCCTAGTGATACTTTGTGACATTGACTTTGATACTTTGGTTAATAGAGGCCATAACCAGACCTAGACCACCTCTAACTCTAACCCCTAACCAGACCTAGACCACCTCTAACTCTAACCACTAACCACTAACCAGACCTCTTCCATGTGGCACTTTAACACTGACCTCAGAATGTGATTTTATATAATGTTTTTATGCAAGCAGATTGCAATCAGCGTGTACTACTACTAGTACTACTGTGTGTTATGTTTACAGTATCCTGTTGTTATAGAATAAACCGCTGCCAGCAGGCAGCAGCCCAGCACTGACCATCACCAACCCTAACTTAGGGGTTAGAGTTAGAAGTGGTCTAGACTAGGTCTGGTTAGGGGTTAGAGTCAGAGGTGGTCTACAGTAGGTCTGGTTAATAGAGGCCATAACCAGACCTAGACCACCTCTAACTCTAACCCCTAACCAGACCTAGACCACCTCTAACTCTAACCCCTAAGTTACCCTAACCAGACCTAGACCACCTCTAACTCTAACTCTAACCCCTAACCAGACCTAGACCACCTCTAACTCTAACTCTAACCCCTAACCAGACCTAGACCACATCTAAAGGTTCAGCACTCCCTGCACGTACAGTGGAAGATGAGGATTTCATAATGATGTTGCGGACATTTGATAAAAGGTTCAGAGTGCCAAAAAAGACTAAAGTATCCAACCTGGTGGACAAAGTGTATGTGGATTGTGGAACAACAAGAGAAATGCAGGCACAGCTTGTCCATGGCACGCAAAGTAACCTCAGGTTTAGACATATGGTCCAAAAAGGGTCTCACTGCATCCTTCATTGCAATCAGTGCTGAAGCTTCCCCAATGACGCCGCAGCAGACGAGCACACGTGAGGCAGAGACGAGAGGAGGTGAACCGAGGGTCGAAACCATGACGACCATCTCGACGCGGGATTTAAACATCTCAACGCCCGATAGCCGGCTAGCCAGCGGAGCTAACAACGAAAACATCCAGGAACGAGTCCTTTGTTGTTCCAGCACGGCGCGGGACCCGACCCCCCCCTCCCCCCTTCTTTGTTGTTCCAGCACGGAGCGGGACACGACCCCCCCCTCCCCCCTTCCCACCCACTACAACAAAGCCCCCCAGCCCCACACAGAGGAACAGATCACAAACGAACAATACTTCTAACCTGCCAACATCAATGAAATAACCAACGCCAATGGACTGAACATTTTTCACATTAACATTAACAGCTTAAAAAACTAATTGGATGAAATCAAACAATTATTCATAAATGGTAAGGCAAACATACTGTGCTTCTCAGAAACTAAGCTTGACGATTCTGTAAAAGATCCAGAGATAGAGATTGAGAACTACTCAATAATCAGGAATGATAGGAACAAACATGGAGGTGGTGTCTGTATGTACATACACAAGGACACCAAATTCATCAACAGAAATGACCTGAATCATAAATCAATTGAAACTGTATGGGTGGAAATCCTATTCGAAAGGGCGAAATCCCTACTGGTTGGCACAGTCTACAGGCCGCCAGATCATAGTGACTTTTATGATACACTGGATGGGTGTTTAGCTGGAGTTGAGGATGTAGACAAAATTCTTATTGGAGACTGGAACACGGATATGCAACGAAAAGATGCACCCGTCTTCAAGTCATTCAGTAGGTTTTGTGATCTGCACGGCCTCAGTCAGCTAATCACCCAACCCACACGTGTATGTGAATCAACTCAGACTACCATTGACCTCATTCTGACCTCCGACAAGTCCAAGATCTCCAATAAAGGGGTTATAGCATGCGGGTTAAGTGATCATTATATGATATTCTGTACCCGCAAAAAACTAAAACAAAAGGCTGGCTGCCACAAAACAGTCACATCTAGAGACCTCAAAACCTACTCTAGCGAGGCCTTCAACCTTGAACTGGAGAGTATGGACTGGTCAGATGAACTCAATGGTACACTGGCTGAAGAAACATGGCTTGGTTTCAAAACCAAATTCTCAACAATACTAAACGACATGGCCCCCCTAAGAACCACCAGGGTAAAAAATCACGCGGAGCCGTGGATGCACTCCGAAATACTGGCCGCTATGAAAACCAGAGACAAAAAATGCTCTGAGTTTCGTAAAAGTCAGTCAAAGCTTACTAAAAGCACGAGCAGTGAACTCCAAGCCCACGTGACTGAACTCAAACTAGAAAGAAACAGACTAAGAAACGACGTAAACTCCATGATCAAAACTGCAAAAAAGAATTTCATCAATGACAAAACTGAGGAAAACAAAAACAAACCACGTGAACTTTGGAAATTACTCAATAATCAACTAGGATGCAGTAAAAAAACTTAAAACCAGATTCTCAAACATAAACATAAAAACGGACAACCCGCTCATCACAGACAAGCTGGATGTAGCCAATTACTTAAACATTTTCTTCACAAACATAGCCACAACACTGGTAAACAAACTACCCTCCCACTCAGGGCTTTATGGGGTAGAACACATAGTAGCTTACTACAAAAACCTAGGGGTCCGCAAGGACGACTTCAAGCTGGAAATGGTAACAACAGATGAGGTACTCAATAAACTGAGCGCCCTCCAACCTAACAAGGCCAATGGCCATGACAACATCGCCTCCAAATTCCTCAGAGACTCAGCAGCCGCCATCACCCCAATCATCACACACATAATAAACCTCTCCATAAAACAGGGACACGTCCCCAAGGACTTCAAAATTGTGAGGGTGACCCCTCTGCACAAAAAGGGCAGCAAATTAGACCCAGGCAACTACCGCCCTGTTTCTATTCTCACCTCCATCTCGAAAGTCATGGAAAAAATAGTCTACGAACAGGTCGAAAAGTACCTAGCGGAAAAAAATCTAATCTACGAATTCCAATCTGGCTTCAGAACATCCCACTCCACTGACACATGTCTTCTCTTTTTGAATGACCACATCAAACAAGAGGTGGACGCAGGCAAATACTGCGGCATGGTCATGCTGGACCTACAAAAGGCCTTTGACACGGTCAATCACTCCATTCTGATTGACAAGCTAAAAGCAATTGGTTTTGATAGTCTATCAGTGAGCTGGATGCAATCCTACCTTGAGGGGAGGGAACAGATGGTGGAGGTAAACGGTACCCTATCCCCCCCCCTCACAGTGAGCTGTGGTGTTCCACAAGGAAGCATACTAGGACCGCTACTGTTCCTAATTTATGCAAATGACATGTCGTCAGCTTGTGACTGCAACTTGTTCCTGTTTGCGGACGACTCAGCCCTGCTGGTCTCTGACAAGAACAAGTTACAGGTTGAAAAAACCCTCAGCTCGGAACTAGGCAGAATCTGCATATGGCTCGCTGATAACAAACTATCATTACACATGGGCAAAACAGAGTCCATTCTCTTCGGTTCAAATAACAAACTCAGCAAGACCGACGGCTTCTCAGTTACAGTGGGTGACAATATTGTAACAAGGAAAGATGAAATTACCTACCTGGGTTCCATCCTAGAGGCTAATCTCTCCTGTGACAAAATGGCATCCAATGTAATAAAAAAAGTCAACCAACGAACTCGATTCATGTACCGGATCTCCTCTCTGGTAAACAAGAATACCCTGAAGACTCTGGCAGGAGCACTCATTCAGGGGTACTACGACTATGCTTGCACCTCATGGTACCAAAGCACCTCAAAGGCGCTAAAAACAAAATTACAAACATCTCAAAACAAACTGGTCAGACTACTGCTTGACCTTACTCCTAGAACCCACCTCACCCCTGCCCACTTTGACAACCTAGGATGGCTTAGAGTAGACGACAGAGTACAGCAACTTGCAATGGGCCTGGTCTACAAGATACACTACACGACCAAGGTACCCATGTACATGTCAAAATACTTCCCAAAGGTCAGTGAATACCACGATCACTACACCAGAGGGAGCTCCACAAATCATGTTAAACCCAGATTCGGCTCAAATAAGGGACTAAACACGTTTCGCAATTATGCCACATCAATGTGGAACGCCCTACCCAAAGCTGTAAAGGAATGTGGATCACTACCCACTTTCAAAACCTCTCTCAAGGGACACCTACGGGAGACTGCAATTCAACACTGGCCCCTGTAAATATCCTAACCCAACCCCCTCCAATGTACAGTCATTTACCTAGTATGGTTTTGTCAATAGTCCAATGTACAATTTTGTTTGTTTGTACAGTGTGTCCCCCCCCCCCCCCTCAATGTACAGTTTTGCTTGTTTATACAGTGTGCCCCCCCCCCCCAACCACCTCCAATGTAAATTACCCAGTATGGTTGTCAATATCCCAACGTACCCAACCCCACAACCTCCTCCAATGTACAGTTTCTACGTCAAATGTATATACTCCCTTTTCTTGACTCCTTCTGTATCACAAACGGTACTGTATTTGCAAATCTGGTATGACATAAATGTATAGATGTAGCAGTACTGACTATCTGTATGTCATGTATATCATATATGTCCTGATGAATTGAAAATGGGGGACCCTGATGTAAACAAGACAAAAGTCTTTCTCTGGTCTGCATCCCCTTAACAATTGTGTGTATTGAGCTGTACTGTATTGTACCCATTCTGCAATCTGTTAATAAAGTTTTCAATCAATCAATCAATGTTATTTCAGAAAGATAATAAGGCTGAACATATACTCCTCGGGTCTGGTTAGGGGTTAGAGTTAGAGAGGTGGACGGTCTAGGTCTGGTTAGGGGTTAGAGTCAGAGAGGTGGACGGTCTAGGTCTGGTTAGGGGTTAGAGTCAGAGCGGTGGACGGTCTAGGTCTGGTTAGGGGTTAGAGTCAGAGAGGTGGACGGTCTAGGTCAGGTTAGGGGTTAGAGTCAGAGCGGTGGACGGTCTAGGTCTGGTTAGGGGTTAGAGTCAGAGAGGTGGACGGTCTAGGTCTGGTTAGGGGTTAGAGTCAGAGAGGTGGATGGTCTAGGTCTGGTTAGGGGTTAGAGTCAGAGAGGTGGACGGTCTAGGTATGGTTAGGGGTTAGAGTCAGAGAGGTGGATGGTCTAGGTCTGGTTAGGGGTTAGAGTCAGAGAGGTGGTCTAGGTCTGGTCGTTAGGGGTTAGAGTCAGAGGTGGTCTAGGTCTGGTTAGGGGTTAGAGTCAGAGAGGTGGTCTAGGTCTGGTTAGGGGTTAGAGTCAGAGAGGTGGACGGTCTAGGCCTGGTTAGGGGTTAGAGTCAGAGGTGGTCTAGGTCTGGTTAATAGAGGCCATAACCAGACCTCTAGACCATCTCTAACTCTAACCCCTAACCAAACCTAGACCACCTCTAAATCGAACCCCTAACCAGACCTCTTCCATCACCATGTGGCACTTTACACACCAACCTCAAAATGTGATTTATCATTTTATATGTTTATGCAAGCAGATTGCAATCAGATTGCTACTGTGTGTACTATACACACTACTATTATCTACTCAGCTACTACTGTACTGTGTGTTTGTTTACAACACAGACAGTATCCTGTTAGTTGGTGTTGTTGACACTGTTACTGGCTGCTGTTACTGTTATTTAATATTTATCATTCAAATAAATCGCTGCCAGGTGAGCAAGGCAAGAGATAATGTGACTGTCTTATTAAGTTATTTCTCCATTCACAGATCGACCCTTCCTGTGTATTACTTGTGCCGCCGACTCAGATTCCCCTAGGTTAAAAAATAAATACGCAATTTAAATCAGAATATGTTCCATGTTGACTATTTCTGACAAGTTTTTTTCCATTGACTAAAAATAGACAAAAATGTCATCCGTTTCCGTCGACTAAATCTAGACGAAAACAAAAAAGACAAAATTGAGACAAAAACTGACTAAGACTAAAATGCTCAGACATTTAGTTGACTAAAACTGACTAAACGAAAAATAAATGAAAATGACTAAATATGATGAAAACGAAAAAGGAGCACTTGACTTCTAAGACTAAAACTAAAATGAAAATAGCTGCCAAAATTAACACTGACTGTAACACGTCTTGACTGAGTGGTTTAGTCTGGCTAAGTTACTGTAACACGTCTTGACTGAGTGGTTTAGTCGGCTAAGTTACTGTAACACTTCATGCCCTTGTGGACTTTGCAACAGGTGGTGTTGAGCCTCAACCTCATCTCATCCATAGAGGATATTGCTGTTTGCGGGCAGGTTGTTGTCGGAGCAGCAGTCTCCCTGTGTGTCCCCGTGGTAAAAAACCACCAAACTGAGACGTCAGCAACTCACAGATAAGAATGTCACTTTATTATTTAGCGCACAGCGGCCGCGCTCACAATGTGTGTTTCAGCCCCAGGCGTCTCCTCTGCCAGAAACCTTCCCGCGGTCTGCCTCTCCATCATGCCAGAAGCGTGCCCAAGCAGAACCAAATCGAATCAACAACCACCAAACAACTTAAAACTCCTGCTCGTTCGCTGACAAAAATGTTAGTGAATTACAACTATGTCATCACTTCTCTGATTTGTTGATATTACTTAAATGAAATACATAGATGGGTTTTAGTGCACTAGGATATTAAAATTTCCGACGCCTCACTCGGACTCCACGCGGGAGATAAATGCTTCGGAGATATCCAACGTTCCTCTCTCTCCCCTCTCTGCTAAACATAATCGTATAGCTTAATATGTACAGTAGGCCTCGTCATTTAGAGTACATGAGTCCCTTCATCTCTCCTCTCTCTCCCTCTCCCTCTTCCCTCTCTCTCTCTCTCTC
>NC_140172.1:8442753-8462753 GCF_963971535.1 Notolepis coatsorum
CTTCTAGCGTGCGACGGCGCTCCTGCTCTTCTATACAGGATCACTATAATAGAATAGAAGTGCTTTATTGATCGGCTGGGTGGCGCAGTGGACTAAGCGCTCGTCACCAACGTGAGAGACACTGGTATCAAATCCGGCTGTCAGCGTTGCCTCCGGCTTGGGCCGACCGTCATACTGACTCAATTGGCAGAGTCAGCGGGAGGGGAGTCGGTGGGGTGGTATTCTGGTCGTTGTAAACAGCGACTCCTACAGGTCGGTCAGGGCGCCTGCACAGTGAGGGAGGGAGATGTCGAGGGTAGTGTGAGCCTCCTACGCGTTACACCTCACCAATGAGAGTCCGCGCTGGCAGGTGAAAAGAAGTGGCTGGCTGACTCCGCATGTATCGGGGGGGGACACGTGATAGTATCTATCAACCCTCCCTACGACCGACAAGTGGGGGGCACATGCGAGCAATGATCAAGACAGGGGAGGGTGGAATTGGCACAACTAAATTGGTATGGGAGAAAAAACAGAAAAAGAAGGAGAAAAAGTGGATAAAAAAAAAGAACTACTTTATTGATCGCGAGGGAAATTGAGCACGACAGATCACTCAAAATAAACATAGGTAGTCAAAAATCTATTAGAATACAAATACAGTCAAGGATATACATTATAAAATGTTTAATATAGATGTAAAAAGTCCAGGAAGATGTCAAGTCAAGTCAAGTCAAGTCAAGAGTTTTATTTGTCACGGCATACAAGTATACAATGAAATGCGGGTGGTCTTGCCCGCAACGATGTGCAATACAGTAGTACAGTAGTACAACATATAATAGAATCCAATAGACAACATTGTGCAATAAACAGGTAACATAGTGGGACAGTGTGTGCTGTTACTCTGTGCCTAAGTCCCAACAAGCACTAGTATCAACTCGCCTCCAATCTATTTTAAATACAGAAGCTGTGTCACGTTACATTAATAATCAATGCACCGGAGTCGTACAACAGGTAACTACGCTGTGGCGGTAGAAAGCATCTCACACATCTACGGTCAGACCTGAACAGATTGCATCTATGTTGCACCCTGTCTTCAATCTCTGAACCTAAAGATTTCCCCAGGGACTGGCCATATACTGTATATATATATATATATATATATATATACTGTACGTTCGGGAGGGTCCACCAGCTGGGTTTTCATTGGCCACCAGGGTAGAGTCGCTCCACTGCCCAGAGCAAACGCCCACTAGCTGCTAGGGATGGGATAGAATATTCAAAAATTCAAAGTCATTCAGTTATTAAGATCGATTTCCTTTTTTTACAATCGATTATACGTTTTGTAAAAAAATAAAATTATATAAAAAAATAAAAATAAATGATTGAAGCAAACATTCATATTTAATTGATATGAATACGTTTTGTAAAAAAATAAAATTATATAAAAAAATAAAAATAAATGATTGAAGCAAACATTCATATTTAATTCCTTTTATATTTAGACGCAGCCTAATTTGCATAGCCTAATTGATCTAAAAGATGCACATGCTACTGTTTCTGTTTGTTTACTAAAACCGGTTGATAGGCCAATGCAATGCTGTTATTATTATAGGCTACGACGGTGAATGGTGTCATTTAGATTTATTGTCGGTCAGCGGAGCCGATCAACGTTCTGAAGGATTATCTGAAGTGCCTATTTATGTGCAATACCCTTTGATTTTAATGATCCATTCTATTAAAAAGAATAACTGAATTGAACTGAAACGGAACATTTTAAATGCATTTAAACTGAAACAGAAAATAACAATATATTTTTTATATAATAAAATATATATATATTAGGGCTGTCAGTTTATCGCGTTAATTAGATTAATTAATTACACAGCAAATAATCGCGTTATGAAAATTAACTCAAAATTAATTACAAAAAAAAGTTTTTTTTTTTTTTTTTTAATACATTTTTTTTCTCATTCATTCGATAAGCATGTAGAATACACATTTACAGATTTGTTTTAATATGGTCCATTTGCATGTTCTTGGTATCTGATTCTAGGGACATCTATGAATCTCAGGGAATGTATTCCCAGTGTCAGAAATACTGTGGGCTAGATCCACAAAGAATGGATTGCACGGTGCAAGTTGCACCCTTACTTACAATTCATTATGAATTGAAAATGGGGGACCCTGATGTAAACAAGACGAAAGTCTTTCTCTGGTCTGCATTCCCTTAACAATTGTGTGTATTGAGCCGTACTGTATTGTACCCATTCTGCAATCTGTTAATAACATTTTCATTCAATCAATCAATCTGCGCGGTGATTGATTGAATGAACATTTTATTTTAAGTAAATTGTAATGAACCAAATGAGAATATAAATTTTTTTTTTATCTTTGACTGTGAATAACACCATGCTCAAATTGACCAGACCTGACAAATCTAAGCAAATTAATAGATGGAAGATGATTAAACAGAAGGTTTTGTAGATACAGTACTGAATTCAGCCATCTGGACACATGCAATTTGAAATATGATTATAGAATATAGAATATGAGGCATAAAATGGTAATGTGATTTAAATGCGATTAATTAGATTAATTAATTACAAATCCTGTAATTAATTAGATTAATTTTTTTAATCGCCTGACAGCACTAATATATATATATGGTTGGAGGGGGGGGGGGCGAATATTCAAATATTCGATCTTAAGTACCAGCGATTTTCGAATAGCACTTTTGCTAGAAAGTCCCATCCCTATAGCTGCCGGGCTCACGCTGTCATAATGCCGTGATATTTAACAACAAGCATTAACGTTAAACCACTTGCCAGTCTGCCTATTTGGGGGGATCGCCCTCCTTCGTCAGCCCTACGCCATAGTTAGCATACTCGTCTTCATCATCGTCATCATCACAATAGGCATATCAATCGTCGTCCTTATCGATCATCAATAATGCACAGCGGATTTTTACTTACTGCCATTATTTTTCGTTTACATTATATTAGTTTACTGCGATATCTATCATCTCCCTGCCACTTTACTGCCATTATTGTATTCTACTGCCATTATTTATTAGTTATACTTACTATGTACCACTGCTGCTAAAAAAAGATTTGCACTAAGTTCTCTTTTACCTCCTATATTTATTTCCTACATACATTTTTGTAGCCACTGTTTATACTGTATATATAGTCCTGTTTAGTGTATTTACATCGTGTCCCATATGTTACGTATGTTTATAGTGTCCTATGTGTTACTTTATTATTATTTTTTTATATACACCGTGGGAAGGGGGAAACGCAATTTCATTTCTCTGTATGTCTTGACATTATGAGAAGCGATAATAAAGCTGACTTTGACTTTGAGGATTGCAATGAAAATTGCCTTCTGTTCATTTGTCAGAAACGTCGTGCCGTCGTCTGCCTCCTTCTCCCTGCTTCATATCAACAAACATCCCCCTTCTCCCTGCTTCATATCAACAAACATCCCCCTTCTCCCTGCTTCATATCAACAAACATCCCCCTTCTCCCTGCTTCATATCAACAAACATCCCCCTTCTCCCTGCTTCATATCAACAAACCTCCTCTTTCTCCTGCTTCATATCAACAAACATCCCCCTTCTCCCTGCTTCATATCAACAAACATCCCCTTTCTCCCTGCTTCATATCTACAAACATACCCTTCTCCTGCTTCATATCAACAAACATCCCCCTTCTCCTGCTTCATATCAACAAACATCCCCTTTCTCCCTGCTTCATATCTACAAACATCCCCTTCTCCTGCTTCATATCAACAAACATCCCCTTTCTCCTGCTTCATATCAACAAACATCCCCCTTCTCCTGCTTCATATCAACAAACATCCCCCTTCTCCTGCTTCATATCAACAAACATCCCCCTTCTCCCTGCTTCATATCAACAAACATCCCCCTTCTCCCTGCTTCATATCAACAAACATCCCCCTTCTCCCTGCTTCATATCAACACACCTCCTCTTTCTCCTGCTTCATATCAACAAACATCCCCCTTCTCCCTGCTTCATATCAACAAACATCCTCTTTCTCCTGCTTCATATCAACAAACATCCCCCTTCTCCCTGCTTCATATCAACAAACATCCCCTTTCTCCTGCTTCATATCAACAAACATCGCCCTACTCCTGCTTCATATCAACAAACATCCCCCTTATCCTGCTTCATATCAACAAACATCCCCCTTCTCCTGCTTCATATCAACAAACATCCCCTTTCTCCTGCTTCATATCAACAAACATCGCCCTACTCCTGCTTCATATCAACAAACCTCCTCTTTCTCCTGCTTCATATCAACAAACCTCCTCTTTCTCCTGCTTCATATCAACAAACATCCCCCTTCTCCCTGCTTCATATCAACAAACATCCCCTTTCTCCTGCTTCATATCAACAAACCTCCCCTTTCTCCTGCTTCATATCAACAAACATCCCCTTTCTCCTGCTTCATATCAACAAACATCCCCCTTCTCCTGCTTCATATCAACACACCTCCTCTTTCTCCCTGCTTCATATCAACAAACCTCCTCTTTCTCCTGCTTCATATCAACACACCTCCTCTTTCTTCTGCTTCATATCAACACACCTCCTCTTTCTCCCTGCTTCATATCAACAAACATCCCCTTTCTCCTGCTTCATAACAACAAACCTCCTCTTTCTCCTGCTTCATATCAACAAACCTCCTCTTTCTCCTGCTTCATATCAACAAACATCCCCTTTCTCCTGCTTCATATCAACAAACATCCTCTTTCTCCTGCTTCATATCAACACACCTCCTCTTTCTCCTGCTTCATATCAACAAACCTCCTCTTTCTCCTGCTTCATATCAACAAACCTCCTCTTTCTCCTGCTTCATATCAACACACCTCCTCTTTCTCCTGCTTCATATCAACACACCTCCTCTTTCTCCTGCTTCATATCAACACACCTCCTCTTTCTCCTGCTTCATATCAACACACCTCCTCTTTCTCCTGCTTCATATCAACAAACCTCCTCTTTCTCCTGCTTCATATCAACACACCTCCTCTTTATCCTGCTTCATATCAACACACCTCCTCTTTCTCCCTGCTTCATATCAACAAACCTCCTCTTTCTCCTGCTTCATATCAACAAACCTCCCCTTTATCCTGCTTCATATCAACACACCTCCCCCTTCTCCCTGCTTCATATCAACAAATTTCTCCTGCTTCATATCAACACACCTCCTCTTTCTCCTGCTTCATATCAACAAACATCCTCTTTCTCCTGCTTCATATCAACAAACCTCCTCTTTCTCCTGTTTCATATCAACACACCTCCCCTTTATCCTGCTTCATATCAACACACCTCCTCTTTCTCCTGCTTCATATCAACAAACCTCCTATTTCTCCTGCTTCATATCAACACACCTCCTCTTTCTCCTGTTTCATATCAACACACCTCCCCTTTATCCTGCTTCATATCAACAAACATCCCCTTCTCCTGCTTCATATCAACAAACCTCCCCTTTCTCCTGCTTCATATCAACAAACCTCCTCTTTCTCCTGCTTCATATCAACAAACCTCCTCTTTCTCCTGCTTCATATCAACAAACATCCCCTTCTCCTGCTTCATATCAACAAACCTCCCCTTTCTCCTGCTTCATATCAACAAACCTCCTCTTTCTCCTGCTTCATATCAACAAACCTCCTCTTTCTCCTGCTTCATATCAACACACCTCCTCTTTCTCCTGCTTCATATCAACAAACATCCCCTTTCTCCTGCTTCATATCAACAAACCTCCTCTTTCTCCTGCTTCATATCAACAAACCTCCCCTTTCTCCTGCTTCATATCAACAAACATCCCCCTCTCCCTGCTTCATATCAACACACCTCCCCTTTATCCTGCTTCATATCAACAAACATCCCCTTCTCCTGCTTCATATCAACAAACCTCCCCTTTCTCCTGCTTCATATCAACAAACCTCCTCTTTCTCCTGCTTCATATCAACAAACCTCCTCTTTCTCCTGCTTCATATCAACACACCTCCTCTTTCTCCTGCTTCATATCAACAAACATCCCCTTCTCCTGCTTCATATCAACAAACCTCCTCTTTCTCCTGCTTCATATCAACAAACATCCCCCTTCTCCCTGCTTCATATCAACACACCTCCTCTTTCTCCCTGCTTCATATCAACAAACCTCCTCTTTCTCCTGCTTCATATCAACAAACCTCCTCTTTCTCCCTGCTTCATATCAACAAACCTCCTCTTTCTCCCTGCTTCATATCAACAAACATCCCCCTTCTCCCTGCTTCATATCAACAAATTTCTCCTGCTTCATATCAACACACCTCCCCTTTCTCCTGCTTCATATCAACAAACATCCCCCTTCTCCCTGCTTCATATCAACAAATTTCTCCTGCTTCATATCAACACACCTCCCCTTTCTCCTGCTTCATATCAACAAACATCCCCCTTCTCCCTGCTTCATATCAACAAATTTCTCCTGCTTCATATCAACACACCTCCCCTTTCTCCTGCTTCATATCAACAAACATCCCCCTTCTCCCTGCTTCATATCAACACACCTCCTCCGAGGGCCTCGAACCACTGATCTATACGCAGCCCTTCTGCTGTGTGTCCTTTGATCATCCATGACCTACCGTCACCTTGCTTCTCCAAAACGGCCTGCTTACCGTCCCGCTGGTTTGACAAAACTCAACCAATGAAATCATGGTCCTGCCTTGTTATTATCCTGTGCTCTGACGAGCCCGGCCTGCTTCACACAGTCCTCAGCGGTCCTTATTATCCTGTGCTCTGACGAGCCCGGCCTGCTTCACACAGTGCTCAGCGGTCCTTATTACCCTGTGCTCTGACGAGCCCGGCCTGCTTCACACAGTCCTCAGCGGTCCTTATTATCCTGTGCTCTGACGAGCCCGGCCTGCTTCACACAGTCCTCAGCGGTCCTTATTATCCTGTGCTCTGACGAGCCCGGCCTGCTTCACACAGTCCTCAGCGGTCCTTATTATCCTGTGCTCTGCCGAGCCCGGCCTGCTTCACACAGTCCTCAGCGGTTCCCACACATCTCATCTCAACCACTGTGTTTGGCCGCCGCCTGCCTGGCCTCACTGTTGTTTCGCCAGAAAGTTCGATTTTCTTCATCTGATTTCTATGTAAGGGATAATGTATAGCTACGAGGTCATTGTCGCAAAATAATTGACCGACACGGAGTTTAGAACACAGAGGTGCCGTGCCGAGGTGTTCTAAACGCAGTGAAGGTCAATTATTTTGCGACAATGACCGAGTATAGCTATACATTATCCCGCTTATTACATGGCTAACTTACTAACAATATACCTAATTCATTTTACACCATCGACAAGACGAGATCAAATGCAGACGCAGTTGTTCTGTGGCTCCTCCTCTGTCATCATCGCCGGCAGCCGGCAGGTGTGTGGTCTGATTACCTGATGAGTGCAGCTGTGCACACGCTGAGCTTAGCTTTCGTGACCGTCTGCGACCAAAATGCTTGATTGTGATTGGTCAATAGCGCTGTGTTACCCGTATCAGCGGCCATTATTGCGCGTTGCCCATAGCAGCGGTCCGTTATCGAGAAATAACTGACCGCTGTCAGGGGCAACCGAGCGCTATTAATAAAATATAATAATGATAATAATAACGTTTATTTTTATAGCACCTTTCATGCAAGAAATGCAGCTCAAAGTGCTTCACGACAGCAAAAAAGGCGTAAGGCATAAGATGAGGCAAACAGACAAGGTCAAGGTGAGACATAGAACACCAAACCACAGCTCTCCACATTAACACTTTGAGCGCCACGCCTGGTTTTTCGTTTTACCGGCTGAATGCCACCATCGGCGCCAATGTTAACGTTAATATCGCCTAATCTATGTTTTAAATTATGGCTATGTGTCTAATCTGCCCATCGCATTATCAAAGACTATTTTCCAGTCAGTGCTGTCGAGACAGATTGTTTTTTTATCGCGTCGTTTCCGTTTCAGAGCAGTTAGAAAAGCCCCCGTTTTGATATAAAAAACAGCTCATTCTGGAGCATTCTATGAAAATCGTCTTTTAGTGGAATATTCCACAACGTTGATATTCGTCGGCCTTTTTATGAATCGTTTTCAAATAAACGCTAGATGATCAATATTATACGTGCACGCAAGCAGATTACGGCCGTGCACTGATAATCACTCCGTTGATTTCCTCACGGACTTTTACAGTGAAACCGAAAGAGGACATTTCACAAAACAGCTTATAACTTCATCAAACTTACTCTGATTATCCTAACACTGATAACATAGAGTCCTTACCTGACATCAGATGGTATCCAACTGGTATATTCCAATTCCTGATCACCATTCGAAAAAATCGATACGTGTATGGATCCAACGCGATACTGTAGATCTCCATGATCAACGGGGATCTGAGGTTCCAGAATGAACTGTGGTAACCCCGGCTGGAACAGTGAACTGGAAAATGTGGAGTACCGGATTTTTTTCCCCATTCATTTTCATTGAGTCCATTCCAAAATCACTTATGTCATCTGGGAGACGACAGGGGGGCGCTTTTTTCCACAGTGATCGCCGGCGCCCCTCGGCTATACTCGGGTAGGCTCGGGTGATGCAATAATTTTTCAGACCGCAAAAAAAAAAAAAAAAAACGAGAAATCTCATGAGTGGCTAGCAACCACCTATAAAAAAACCGAGAAATCTCGTGAGTGGCACGGAAAGTGTTAAGATCCAACATCCCAACAGGCCTCCTCCCTGTTTACGGCTTGATCCTCACACATGAAATAGACTATTTTGAAAATGATAAGAGTAGCAAAATAGTGCAATAAAACAGTGAGTCAAATAGAACAGAGTAAAATAATGCAATAGTGCAGTTTTGAGAATAGACGACACAAAGGCGCTGGGGGCCACACTGTCAATACAGGACATAAAGACAGCTGGCGCTGCCTGTACGTTACTGCGAGCTTGTGCGCGGTTTATATGGGCAACATATTTACCCCAAAATTGTCTTTTCCACATCAATTTAAACAAGCGATTTATGAGTAACTTGTACGTATGTATAGGTAGGAGGGCTATGATGACTAAGAAGGTCGTGCCAAAAGACAACTTTCAATGGCCTTGTGTACAATGACAATAAATCAATCCTCTTCATTATATCGTTATAGCATATTGACAACTTCTAACTTCATATATGTATGTATGTATGTATGTATGTATGTATGTATGTATGTATGTATGTATGTATGTATGTATGTATGTATGTATGTATGTATGTATGTATGTATGTATGTATGTATGTATGTATGTATGTATGTATGTATGTATGTATGTATGTATGTATGTATGTATGTATGTATGTAGGTAGGTAGGTAGGTAGGTAGGTAGGTAGGTAGGTAGGTAGGTAGGTAGGTAGGTATGTATGTATGTATGTATGTATGTATGTATGTATGTGTGTGTGTGTGTGTGTGTGTGTGTGTGTGTGTGTGTGTGTGTGTGTGTGTGTGTGTGTGTATGTATGTATGTATGTATGTATGTATGTATGTATGTATGTATGTATGTATGTATGTATGTATGTATGTATGTATGTATGTAGGTAGGTAGGTAGGTAGGTAGGTAGGTAGGTAGGTAGGTAGGTAGGTAGGTAGGTATGTATGTATGTATGTATGTATGTATGTATGTATGTATGTATGTATGTATGTATGTATGTATGTATGTATGTATGTATGTATGTATGTATGTATGTATGTATGTATGTATGTGTGTGTGTATGTATGTATGTGTGTGTGTGTGTGTGTGTGTGTATGTATGTATGTATGTATGTATGTATGTATGTATGTATGTATGTATGTATGTATGTATGTATGTATGTATGTATGTATGTATGTATGTATGTATGTATGTATGTATGTATGTATGTATGTATGTATGTATGTATGTATGTATGTATGTATGTATGTATGTATGTATGTATGTATGTATGTATGTATGTATGTATGTATGCATGTATGTATGTGTGTGTGTGTGTATGTATATATGTATGCATTATATATATACTGTATATATATATTATTTGCTCTATATCAAAATATAGAAGAAAAATATGACCGACTTTAACTGCTTTGACCTTTATATACTGTATGTCTACAATAAAATAACTCCTGACCACCTAACATTACATCGTACACAGTCTTAGACAACAGAATATGACGCACACTTATAGTGACAGATTATGGCGGTGATTATTATCCTGTGCTGCAGGATCCACAACAAGTGAAACTCGTTGCTTCACACACAGCTGTTTACTTGCATATCCCCACCGGGCGCGCTGCCTGTCGGACCTAACTAGGCTCGGCTCGGCCCGCGCTGCCTTCCAGAATAGCTTGACGTGCTTCAGGGAGACGGTTAATTCTCCTCGTACGACTCTTAACACAGAGCACAATAGACACTTGACTGGAGACGTCCTCTCAGGATGTCTGTGGGTGACGGTAATGGATTGCACGTGGATTCACTTTGCCGCGTTGGAGCGCAGCAGAGAGCCACGGCGGGGGGAAAGGTTATTACCTAGAGAGGAGTCGTTCACACGACACGCTGATCACCTGACGGAGAGCTCTTTTATACAGACGATCTGTGCTTTCTCTCTCTCTCTCTCTCTCTCTCTCTCTCTCTCTCTCTCTCTCTCTCTCTCTCTCTCTCTCTCTCTCTCTCTCGTGTTCCTCCAATTCCATTCAGTGTAAGTAAACGTGCGACTCAAAATGGCGCCACGTGAAACCATGGGCCAACGCAACTAACAAGCTGTGTTTTTATTAGTGCTGTCAGGTGATTCAAAAAATGTATCTAATTAATTACAGGATTTGTAATTAATTAATCAAATTAATCGCATAACCATTTTAGGCCTGATATTCTATATTCTACAATCATATTTCAAATTGCATGTGTCCGGATGGCAGAATTCAGTACTGTATCTACAAAACCTTCTGTTTAATCATCTTCCATTTATTAATTTGCTTAGATTGTTCAGGTCTGGTACATTTTAGCATGGTGTTATTCACAGTCAAAGAAAAAAAATGCTCATTTGGTTCATTACAATTGACTCAAACCTAGTAACAGACACAGTATTTCTGACACTGGGAACACATTCCCTGAGATCCATAGATGTCCCTATAATCTGATACCAAGAACATGCAAATGGACCATATTAAAACAATTTCTGTAAATGTGTATTCTACGGAATATGGAATGAATGAGATACAACAAAATTATAATAATAAAAAATTAATAATATTTTTATTTAATTTTCTTTAATGCATTTTGAGTTAATTTTCATAACGCCATAATTTGCTGTGTAATTAATTAATCTAATTAACGCGATAAACTGACAGCCCTAGTTTTTATTATATCCACGAACGACGGTGTCCTCGACCGCTGCAGCGGATCCTCCAATAGCATTCACTTGAACCCATTAAAATGTGCTGTGCCCATTTCTGACCCCTGGAGGAAGAAGTGCATTGATGTTGTTGACTCCCGTGACATTTCCTCTAGCGCCACCATCAGGCCAAATGTAAAATTTTCACATTTAGTGTTTCTCTACCAGCTTTCATCCAAATCTTTTCAAATTTTGCGGTGCACATTCATGACGCCATCAGGCCAAACGTTCAATACTCTTGATTTTCCAGCAAACTTGACAAATAAAATGTGCTTATTTATCATAGCAAGGAGGCCCGTGAAGTTCTGAGTCATCTGGCCTCATGGTGGCGCTATTCTCATGAAACTAAAAACATCAACTACTCCTCGGCGGCTAGAACCAGGGTCACGGTCACAACCGGTGGAGGATAGAGGATCTGGGGCGCATGCAATGTTCCTTTTATTAAATAAACGTGTGTTTTACGCCTATCACAATTTAAGCCTGGTAATAAAGATGACAGATGCTAAAGTCACCCCAGAGAGGTGGGTTACAGCCCTGCTGCCTCTCTGTGGTCCTGCCTCACCGTGTCTCGGTCTGAGTGCCTGACACAGTGCTGATAGAGCCCGTGCTGCCCAGGGTCAGGGGCCCCGTCTGCCCGGGTGCCGGGGCTGAGAAGAGCCCAAGGATGATGCACTACGACGTAAAAAACACACACCATGAAAGTCCACTTTTTTAATCTCCACATTTTGAGATGCGGTCAGTACTGTCGGAACAGAGAGCGCCGGGCGGCGTGAATATTAAAGGCAACCAACTTGTGTTCAGCTTTTCTCTGATTGGCTACCGCGAACGCGGCAGCCGTCCCTGCAAGCGGCAGAGGTCCCAAATTAAATGAATGGCGCACGGAGCATAATGTATAATGTTATTTCGCGGAGCATAGTGTATAATGTTATTTCGCGTTTGTAACGTCATGACATCAGTGGAGGCTGCTGACTGATTAACTACAGTATAATGTTATTTCGCGGAGCATAGTGTATAATGTTATTTCGCGTTTGTAATGTCATAACATCAGTGGAGGCTGCTGACTGATTAACTACAGTATAATGTTATTTCGCGGAGCATAATGTATAATGTTATTTCGCGTTTGTAACGTCATAAACCAACTACCAGATTCACTCGTCACTGTTCATCAGTGGAGGCTGCTTAGACACATAGCCATAATTTAAGATATAGTTTATGCATTCGCAAATATGAGAGCTCTGTCATTGAAGTGGGTGGTGGCACCCTGATGTAAACAATTCTACAAGCTGCCGCGGGCGGCGCAACTCTCTGCCGCGCGGCAGCGCGGTCACGTGGCTGTGTGGCCAATCAGAAAAACGCTGAACGAAAGGCTGAACACAAGTTGGTTGCCTTTAATATTCACGCCGCCGGGCGCCGTGTCTTAGTTATAAATAACAATGTTAGAATTAGGGCTGTCAAAATTAATGCTTTAACTTTGGAGATTAATTAAAATAATTTAAAGCATTAAAATAAATGAATCTAGATGAATCTATGGAGTGAAAAATCTTCAACGTTCTGAACTTTCAGCAGTATATTCATCGCAGATATGAGCAAGAGGTCTAGCTGAGTGAATGTTGAACATTTGTATTTCACAGGAGAGAAACTGTATTCAAAGAAAGCCAATAAAATAGTACATCCCGAGTACTCATTTATAATAGGTGCGGATTTTAATGCCATTTGGAATCCAAGGATGGACAAATCTTACCTTGCCTTTTCCAGCGAACAAAAAAATTCATCTAAAGCATTAAAAGATTGGTCAAAGACTACAGGGGTAAATGATTTATGGCGTTCACTTAATCCCACGACCCGAAAGTACTCCTGTCGATCGGCGAGACATAACACATTATCCAGAATTGATTATGTCTTTGCATCCCCGAGACTATTTGATAAATATGAAGTGGAAATGATACCCAATGCGCTTTCAGATCACTGTTATTTACTCCTAAAAGCAACATTTGGTATACTATCTTCCCGGGCCCCAAGATGGCGGTTTAATACGATGCTGCTTAACAACAAGGAATTCATTACACAACTCAAAGAAGCTCTCACAGTATTCCTACGGGAGAATGCAAACGCGGTGCAAGACCCCAGAATAATATGGATGTCGGTAAAGGGTATGATCAAGGATTTCACGGATAGATTTTCCTCCATATTGCGCAGGAATCATTGCACAAAACTGTCTGAACTGGAAACGCTTTACTCAACGTTATTTAATTCTTTAAAATACAACAACTCAACTAGACTAGACAATCAAGTTAACGTACTAAAAACAGAGATCAATGCAATATACAGACAAAAATCAGAAATGCAAATACGCAGCACAAGACAACAGCAGTACTCCCAAGGTTCTAAACCTAGTCACCTATTAGCCATGCGATTAAGAATTAATGCAAAATTTGCAGATATAACTGCCATTAGAAAACAACAAGTACTTGTAACAGACCCCAAAATAATAAACGATACATTCAAAGAATTCTACTCCGACTTATATAAATCAGAAACGACCTTTGATCAAAACAAATTGGACACATATCTTAATCAAATTATTCTCCCTAAACTTTCGGAGGACGACGCTAAACAGCTAGAAGCACCGATCACATTAGAGGAACTCAAGAAGGCCATATCCGAAATGAAAAATGGTAAGGCCCCTGGAAGAGACGGTATCCCATCAGAAATGTACCTTTCCTGTTGGGACATATTTGGACCCTTATTACTAAATATGATCTTATACTCAGTCAAGGAGGGGAGCTTCCATAAACACGACAATATAGCACTCATTTCAGTCCTTCTCAAAAAAGACAAAGACCCCACCGAGTGCGGTAGTTACAGACCTTTAAGCCTCCTCGGAACCGATGTCAAACTGTACTCTAAGGTATTAGCCATCAGATTACAAAAGCATATGACGTCTTTAGTTCATCCGGACCAAACTGGCTTCATAAGAGGTCGCCTGATCAATGATAACATAAGACGAATACTGCACGTACTAGATGCAGACAAAGAGGACACCATACCTAAGGCGATGCTGTCCCTGGATGCTATGAAAGCATTTGGCAGGCTGGAATGGTCGTTTCTATGGGCAGTATTAGAAAGGATGGGGTTAGGAAAAGGATTCATTGATATGATTAAAGTATTATACAAGGACCCATCGGCCATGATTACAACAGGTACATTCATCTCCAAAATCGTTCCGGTATCACGCTCAGCCAGACAGGGTTGCCCTCTTAGTCCCGGACTATTCGATCTATCATTAGAGCCTTTAGCACAATATATAAGACAATCCCAATACATAGAACCAATCGTAATCAAGGGCACACAACATAAAATTTGGTTATATGCGGACGACGTAATATTGTTCATGCAAAGCCCCAACACCACATTGCCTCATCTACTCAAGTTGATAGAGAACTTTGGTGATTTATCGGGATTTAAAAATAAATTGGCCGAAGTCGGCTTTCCTTCCACTTAACACCGATGCAAAAAAAGACACAACCATCCCAGGTGCGATACCCATGGTAAAACATTTTAGATGCTTGGGTGTGGAAATATTTCCCACCATAAGACAAACGGTGAAGCACAATTACACAAAAAATACAGAACAAAATCAAAGACGACCTAGACAGGTGGGCAAAACTTAAAAACTCAGTACAGGCAAGGGTATCAATAGTTAAGATGGATGTACTACCAAGAATCAACTTCATCAGCTCAATGCTACCGTTACCCCCTCCAGAGGGCTACTGGAAAAGATTACACTCCTCCACATACACATTTATTTGGAATAACAAACCACCTCGCATAAAAAGATCCACCGCACAGAGAAATAAAGCAGACGGTGGCATGGCAGTTCCAGATTTTTTCCAATATTTTAAGGCTTACACATTAAGACCATTGACAATATGGTTTGATCCCCAGGCTTTGGTATCCTGGAGAGAATTGGAAGAAAACATAGTAGCCCCACAGAGACTGAAGGACATAGCACACACTAAACTTCCAATCAAGCACTGTGAGCGGAAATTTGGCCCCATAATTACCCATGCAATTCGAACATGGCGTGAAACACAAAAAAAATATCATAACCCTCAAAAATGGCATAATCACACTCCCATATTCAATAACAATGCACTCTTAATGGAAAAACGACCTATAAGATTCCCTATATGGGAAGAGCAAGGCATACACTCATTAGGGGATATTTTTAATAACCAGGGCTTTTGTAGTTATGGAGAAATATGCACAAAGTTTAACCTCACCGAGTCCACATGGCTTTTTTACATACAGTTACGCCTATGTTTGAGGTCTCACAGTGTTCCATTAGACATACCAGTTGAACACCACAGATACCACAAATTCTTCTATGAAAGAGAAACATTGAGAGGTTTTGTATCAGGTTTTTATTATCAATTACTAACGTCCTCGTATGAAACCCTCCAACTAGACACTGTCTGGAGGAGGGATATACCAGACCTGGAAAGTGACTTTGATTGGCAAGAAGCATGGGCAAATGTCCGTCTTACATCAAGGAACCCGGACCATCAACAAATCAATCTTAACTATATTCACAGGACATACTTGACTCCTATAAGACTGAACAGAATGGGCCTGAAACAAGACTCAAAATGCTCCCAATGTACAAATGGAGACGAAGGGACATTTATGCACATGTATTGGGACTCCCCACCAGTTAAGGCATTCTGGAAAGATGTGACCCATCAATTATCAAAACTCGAATCTTGGAATATACCAGTACACCCCTCTGTATTGCTTTTGAATGATGTTTTTGAGTTTGCAGTAGATCCACAGCTAAAGAGATTGGTTTTATCGGGTATCACAGTAGCTAAAAAACTGATCGCATCACGCTGGTTTCAACCGGAAAAAATGTGCCGGAAAGTTTGGTCTCTTACATATCTCGATGTGATTTATCAAGAAATATCTACAGCAAGAATTCTGGGTCTCAACGAATCCAAAATGTCAATGTGGTTAGAAGTGGTGGAGAGAATAAAAGCTAGCTTATAATGGTAGTGTCTGGTTAGGAGCGAGGGATAATGGAGGTACTATCCAAGGAGGGGTCCGGGAGGGGGGGGTTCGAGCTGGAGCATATGTGTGTAGGGTTTTAGAAAATAGGTATTAGGGGTATATCCTGTATAAGGCATTTGTATAATTGTTAATTTCGTTGGATATACACTATATACGGTAAATATTATTATAGATTTTTTTTTGTCTTGTTTCTGTACTTGCATGTAATTTTAGCCACCTTGACTGTTAGTTTCATTATGCATTGTGTGTTGAGTACTGACTTTTAATAATTTCTGTTTTGCAATAATAATAAAAAAAAAAAAAAAAAAAAAAGTCTTTGAATCTAAATATACTTTCTCTGTGTCAATTTTACATTAATTCCATGATTTTACTCAAGTAAATATCTGTTACAAGCTTCGGTCTTAAGTAGAAAAATGCTATTTTTTTATCTAGATTAATTACAGAAAATTGTGAGATTAATTAGTTAAATTTTTTGTATCTATTGACAGTACAGTAGGGCGGCGTGGCTCAGGGGTAGAGCGGGTCGTCCAATGATCGAAGGGTTGGTGGTTCGAATCCCGCTCTAGCCCATGTCCATCCCACTGCCGTTGTGTCCTTGGGCAAGACACTTAACCTACTTGCCTCGTATGAATGTGTATGCATGTGAATGAATGTTGGTGGTGGTCGGAGGGGCCGTAGGCGATGATTATTCGCCACGCTTCCGTGAGTCTGCCTCAGGGCAGCTCTGGCTGCAATTGTAGCTCACCACCACCGGTATGACTGTGTATGAACGAATAATGGACTCTGTGAAGCGCTCTGGGGTCACTGGGGTGTCATGGAAGAGCGCTATATAAATCCAATCCATTATTATTATTATTATTCATAGTTAGAATAGAATAAAATAGAATAGAATAGAAATCCTTTATTAATCCAGAGGGAAATTCGGCGCTACAGATCGCTCACATTGAACAATAAACAGGTAGGTAGTCAATACGACTAAAATAATAATAATAATAATAATAATAATAATAATAATAATAATAATAATAATAATAATAATAATAATAATAATAATAATAATAATAATAATAATAATAATAATAATAATAATAATAATAATAATAATAATAATAATAATAATAATAATAATAATAATAATAATAATAATAATAATAATAATAATAATAATAATAATAATAATAATAATAATAATAATAATAATAATACTAATAATAATACTAATAATAATAATAATAATAATAATAATAATAATAATAATAATAATAATAATAATAATAATAATAATAATAATAATAATAATAATAATAATAATAATAATAATAATAATAATAATAATATATATAAGAATAAAATATAATAAAGAATAAAATAAAATACGTTCCGGCGGGGTATACATTCTGGTATGTATATACATTCAAAAATCTTAAATATAATCTATACAGCCAAAGATATACAGAAATATAGACAGTCAAATGTACAGTAATAAGTGTAAACATGTAAAGTGTAAAAAATAAATGTAAAGTGTCCAGGAAGATTGTGAGAAGTGTAAACATTTTAAAAGTGTCCAGGCTGTACTGTCACCGTGTGCTCATTGAGTCACAGTGATGCGTTGTAGAGTCTGACGGCTGTCGGAATGAAGGACTTCCTGTGCCGTTCAGTGTTGCATCTTGGGAGTCTGAGTCTAACACTGAACATGCTCCTCCTGTCAGCCAGGTCCGTGTGTAGTCGGTGGGAGGGACTGTCCACGATGGCGTGAAGTTTAGCATATTTACTCCCCTCCGCCACCACCGCTAGAGAGTCCAGCTCCACCCCAAGCACGTTACTGGCCTTCCTGACCAGCTTATTGTTACTCAAAGTATGTGACTTTTAAACCTTTTTTTAAGCATCCCTGAGAACGAATAATGGTTGTTAACTGGACCATCGCAATGAATTTTTTTAACTAATTTACATTTAGATCATATAATTGACTCTTTGATCCAAAGCCACTTCCAATGGTGAACAACAAAGCCAAGGGATTCACAAGTTGTTCGTCTTGACGGTGACAAACTCAAGACTGTTCTACTTTGAGCACGTAGCAAGGCGATACGGCTATGTTCACACTGCAAGGCTTAGAGCTCAATTCTGATTTAGTGCGCGGATCTGCTTTTTTGTTGGGCTGTTCACATATCAGATTGCAGTGGGAACGGGTCACGCTGCTCAACTGACCCGCATGCAGCAAAATTAACAACGTCGCGGAGCTAATGATGCTAATGATGGAGCGTCGCCGTCGGTTGTGTGATAGTAAAGGGCTAACCTTCTGTATTGTCACAGTGAAAGGGGGTTAACCGGCTGTCGTGTGGCAGTGAACGGGTTAATTAAGCTGACTGGGCCGATCTCTGTGTAGATGATGATTGGCCGAAGGCGGTGTGTGAGTGGCGGCGGCGGTGACCAATCCCCAACCCCGGTGGCGGCTCCTCCCACCGGCTCCATTCAGACAGATTGTGGAACGCAGTGGGTTTCTCTCCTCCCCCAGACCCCCAGTGGAAGGAAGGAAGCGAGCGCTCGCTCTCTCTCCGGAGAGACCCGTGGTCTGGCCGTACGCACTGAGACTCATCAGTCTGCGCTCCGGAAGCTGCTGAGACAGCGGAGCCTCCTGCAAGGCCTTCTTTATCACCAGAGACACGCAGTGGGGAGGGGGAGGAGGGGCAGGAGGGGGAGGAGGGGGAGGAGGGGGACACCTCAGGAGAGGCAGACAGGAGACCCCCCACCACCCCCTCCTGCAAACTCAAGGGCAAAGACAGACTCCAGGTAGAAAATGGGAGAGAAAAAAAGGTTTGTTCGTGTGTGTGTGTGTGTGTGTGTGTGTGTGTGTGTGTGTGTGTGTGAGTGTGTGCGCGTGTGTGAGTGTGTGTGCGTGTGTGTGTGTGTGTGTGTGTGTGTGTGTGTGTGTGTGTGTGTGTGTGTGTGTGTATGCGTGTGCGCGCGTGCGTGCGTGTTGCCGTAACAGGGTAATTGTTACTGCCCATTCCAGAGGACAGAGCGCCCCCTACTGGACAACGACACCACTTGCTGACAGCGCCCTGAACGGGGCCTTGAACCTGCCATCTTTCTGACCACGAGCCCCCGAGCCTCTACTCCCATGATGTCATCACCATGCTGCCGGACCTACTCCCCATGATGTCATCACCACGCTGCCGGGCCGAGGGAGGATGATTTTGGATAAAGCGAGAAGAGAGTCAAATGTGATCAGGCACAGAGTTTAGGCTCTTGTTGAGCAATCTTTTTACATGCTATGAAAGTACAGGTTCATACCTTCAAAATAAGCCATCATTTGTACAAATCGGGCAGATACTTTTCAATCTATGTCTTATGAACCATGATGATAACACAATACCTATTTCAGAGCCACAGGCCTCGAAAGAACTGGAGCCATTTCTCTTAACTGTGCATGGAGACTACTTTACCCAGAAAGCATTGCTATTATACTGTAACCCCCCCCACCACACACACACACACACACACACACACGCACGCACGCACGCA
>NC_140172.1:8467753-8490253 GCF_963971535.1 Notolepis coatsorum
AGGGCAGGGAGAGAGAGAGGTGGGTTCAGGAGGGCAGGGAGAGAGAGGTGGGTTCAGGAGGGCAGGGAGAGAGACGTGGGTTCAGGAGGGCAGGGAGAGAGAGAGATGGGTTCAGGAGGGCAGGGAGAGAGAGAGATGGGTTCAGGAGGGCAGGGAGAGAGACGTGGGTTCAGAAGGGCAGGGAGAGAGACGTGGGTTCAGGAGGGCAGGGAGAGAGAGAGATGGGTTCAGGAGGGCAGGGAGAGAGAGGTGGGTTCAGGAGGGCAGGGAGAGAGACGTGGGTTCAGGAGGGCAGGGAGAGAGAGGTGGGTTCAGGAGGGCAGGGAGAGAGACGTGGGTTTAGGAGGGCAGGGAGAGAGAGAGGTGGGTTCAGGAGGGCAGGGAGAGAGAGAGGTGGGTTCAGGAGGGCAGGGAGAGAGAGAGGTGGGTTCAGGAGGGCAGGGAGAGAGAGGTGGGTTCAGGAGGGCAGGGAGAGAGAGAGGTGGGTTCAGGAGGGCAGGGAGAGAGACGTGGGTTCAGGAGGGCAGGGAGAGAGAGGTGGGTTCAGGAGGGCAGGGAGAGAGAGGTGGGTTCAGGAGGGCAGGGAGAGAGAGGTGGGTTCAGGAGGGCAGGGAGAGAGAGGTGGGTTCAGGAGGGCAGGGAGAGAGAGGTGGGTTCAGGAGGGCAGAGAGAGAGACGTGGGTTCAGGAGGGGAGAGAGAGAGAGGTGGGTTCAGGAGGGGAGAGAGAGAGACGTGGGTTCAGGAGGGCAGGGAGAGAGAGGTGGGTTCAGGAGGGCAGGGAGAGAGAGGTGGGTTCAGGAGGGCAGGGAGAGAGAGGTGGGTTCAGGAGGGCAGGGAGAGAGAGAGGTGGGTTCAGGAGGGCAGGGAGAGAGAGAGGTGGGTTCAGGAGGGCAGGGAGAGAGAGGTGGGTTCAGGAGGGCAGGGAGAGAGAGACGTGGGGTTCAGGAGGGCAGGGAGAGAGAGGTGGGTTCAGGAGGGCAGGGAGAGAGAGGTGGGTTCAGGAGGGCAGGGAGAGAGAGGTGGGTTCAGGAGGGCAGGGAGAGAGAGAGGTGGGTTCAGGAGGGCAGGGAGAGAGAGAGGTGGGTTCAGGAGGGCAGGGAGAGAGACGTGGGTTCAGGAGGGCAGGGAGAGAGAGAGGTGGGTTCAGGAGGGCAGGGAGAGAGACGTGGGGTTCAGGAGGGCAGGGAGAGAGAGAGGTGGGTTCAGGAGGGCAGGGAGAGAGACGTGGGTTCAGGAGGGCAGGGAGAGAGAGGTGGGTTCAGGAGGGCAGGGAGAGAGAGGTGGGTTCAGGAGGGCAGGGAGAGAGAGGTGGGTTCAGCAGGGCAGGGAGAGAGACGTGGGGTTCAGGAGGGCAGGGAGAGAGAGGTGGGTTCAGGAGGGCAGGGAGAGAGAGGTGGGTTCAGGAGGGCAGGGAGAGAGAGGTGGGTTCAGGAGGGCAGGGAGAGAGAGGTGGGTTCAGGAGGGGAGAGAGAGGTGGGTTCAGGAGGGCAGGGAGAGAGAGGTGGGTTCAGGAGGGCAGGGAGAGAGAGGTGGGTTCAGCAGGGCAGGGAGAGAGACGTGGGGTTCAGGAGGGCAGGGAGAGAGAGGTGGGTTCAGGAGGGCAGGGAGAGAGAGGTGGGTTCAGGAGGGCAGGGAGAGAGAGGTGGGTTCAGGAGGGCAGGGAGAGAGAGGTGGGTTCAGGAGGGCAGGGAGAGAGAGAGGTGGGTTCAGGAGGGCAGGGAGAGAGAGAGGTGGGTTCAGGAGGGCAGGGAGAGAGACGTGGGTTCAGGAGGGCAGGGAGAGAGAGGTGGGTTCAGGAGGGCAGGGAGAGAGAGGTGGGTTCAGGAGGGCAGGGAGAGAGAGACGTGGGGTTCAGGAGCGCAGGGAGAGAGAGACGTGGCTTCAGGAGGGCAGGGATAGAGAGAGGTGGGTTCAGGAGGGCAGGGAGAGAGACGTGGGTTCAGGAGGGCAGGGAGAGAGACGTGGGTTCAGGAGGGCAGGGAGAGAGACGTGGGTTCAGGAGGGCAGGGAGAGAGAGAGGTGGGTTCAGGAGGGCAGGGAGAGAGAGGTGGGTTCAGGAGGGCAGGGAGAGAGAGAGGTGGGTTCAGGAGGGCAGGGAGAGAGAGAGGTGGGTTCAGGAGGGCAGGGAGAGAGAGGTGGGTTCAGGAGGGGAGAGAGAGAGGTGGGTTCAGGAGGGCAGGGAGAGAGAGGTGGGTTCAGGAGGGCAGGGAGAGAGAGAGGTGGGTTCAGGAGGGGAGGGAGAGAGACGTGGGTTCAGGAGGGCAGGGAGAGAGAGAGGTGGGTTCAGGAGGGCAGGGAGAGAGACGTGGGTTCAGGAGGGCAGGGAGAGAGAGAGGTGGGTTCAGGCTGAGTGCACTGTGAGACAAACACAGCCTGGTGTAGTTCCTAATGCAGCCAGAGAGGGCGATGTGAGGTCACTATACTGTAGTTCCTAATGCAGCCAGAGAGGGCGATGTGAGGTCACTATACTGTAGTTCATAGTTCAGCCAGTTCTGCTGCTCCTCTGCCACTATAGAACTAGCACTCAGGTGTTATAATTCGGGGGATGGTGGCTAGCTCCCAAAGTGAACAAAGGGAGGGTACTTAACTTAACTGCTGGCAGTCTGACTTGGGGTACTGCCCATATATTAGTGTTGCAATGCATGATAAATAAACAGTGAAAAAAGAGAAGGAATCGGATGGAGCTGGGGCGTTTGGGACGAATAAAAATGTAAGATGAAAATCTCCCCAGTGGGAGGCAGTGGAGGTGTGAAATCTGGCCCGGTCCAGAACAATAGGAGTCACACAATCAGTATTTCAGTGCTGCATCTGTATGCCAAATCTGGCCTTGATGTCTCATCCTCTTTGATGAAAAGCAAACACACAATGGGTAAAGAAACGCCGCCCCCCGCCGTCCAAGCGCATTTTTGTATCTCAGAGTTCTATTACCCCGATGTAATAAGACGTTCTCCTCTTGAGCAGCGCCGCGTCGACGCTGAGGGGAATCTGTTGTGACAGTAGCACTTTGATTTGACCCGCCAATAGCTGCAGATTTTCTCTTCCAGCGAACAAAGCAATATGAGAAGCGTGACTGTTACTAATGTGCGTTAAGGCCGTAGATCACAGAGAGCCGCTGCACTGATATGAGATATGAAGAGATGCATATTGATGTGTATGTGTGGACTAGTCTTAACACAATGATGCATCGCTGTCGACGTCGTTAACGGGACGCTTTGAAGCCGCATCCTGTTCGTTTTTTAATTGTCCTCGTGTGTTTCACGTGTTATGTATTATCATCATCACTTATTGTAAATACTTTCTTTGTGAAACACATTGTGCTCTGCAGTGATGGGAGTAACGGTGTTATAAAGAACGGCATTACTAACGGCATTCGTTTTTTCAGTAACAAGTAATCTAACGGATTACTCATCCAATCTTAATAACGCTGTTACCGTTACTGTCAAATAATGCCGCGCGTTACTGTCTATGATTGAAGCTTTTTTTTTTCTTCATCAGAAAGATCTCTGAGTCCATAGGCATTCTATAAAGCTGGGAACGAGGTTAGTCCTTCTCAGCCAACCTCAGCGCGCGATTGGCTGAGGTCGAGTAAAATGCCATGGTAAGCCAATCAAAGGTATAGGTGGGCGGGTTCATCCAGAGTCTGAAACACAGCTCGACAAAACAAGCCAGTCAACGTGAGACCGCGGTCCGTGTATGTTTTGTATTTTATTTTTGTATTATTTTTTAAACAAACACATAAACAAACATGACAACACACGATAAGATATACAAGCATTAATTGTCAGAGCACATCCAATGAAATCACATTTTAGTTAATTGTCTTATATAAGATATACCCCTAATACCTGTTATCTAAAAACCTACACACATATGCTCCAGCTCGAACCCCCCCCTCCCGGACCCCACCTTGGGTAGTACCTCCATTATCCCTCGCACCTAACCAGACACTACCATTATAAGCTAGCTTTTATTCTCTCCACCACTTCTAACCACATTGACATTTTGGATTCATTGAGACCCATAATTCTTGCTGTAGATATTTCTTGATAAATCACATCGAGATATGTAAGAAACCAAACTTTCCGGCACATTTTTTCCGGTTGAAACCAGCGTGATGCAATCAGCTTTTTAGCTACTGTGATACCCGATAAAACCAATCTCTTTAGCTGTGGATTTACTGCAAACTCAAAAACATCATTCAATAGTAATACCGAGGGGTGTACAGGTATATTCCAAGATACGAGTTTTGATAATTGTTGGGTCACATCTTTCCAGAATGTCTTAACTGGTGGGCAGTCCCAATACATGTGCATAAATGTCCCTTCATCCCCATTTGTACATTGGGAGCATTTGGAGTCTTGTTTAAGACCCATTCTGCACAGTCTTATAGGAGTCAAGTATGTCCTGTGAATATAGTTAAGATTGATTTGTTGATGGTCCGGGTTCCTTGATGTAAGTCGGACATTTGCCCAGGCTCCTTGCCAATCAAAGTCATTTTCCAGGTCTGGTATACAGTATCCCTCCTCCAGGCAGAGTCTAGTTGGAGGGTTTCATACGAGGACGTTAGTAATTGATGATAAAAATCTGAAACAAAACCTCTCGATGTCTCTCTTTCATAGAAGAATTTGTGGTATCTGTGGTGTTCAATTGGTATGTCTAATGGAACACCGTGAGACTTCAAACATAGCTGTAACTGTATGTAAAAAAGCCATGTGGACTTGGTGAGATTACATTTTTTTGCGTATTTGTTTATAACTACAAAAACCCTGTTTGTTAAAAACATCCCCTAATGAGTGTATGCCTTGCTCTTCCCATATAGGGAATCTTATAGGTTGTTTTTCAATTAAGAGTGCATTGTTATTGAATAAGGGAGTATGATTGTGCCATTTATGTGGGTTAGGATTTTTTTTTTTTTTTCACGCCATATCCGGATCGCATGAGTAATTATGGGGCCAAATTTCCGTTCACAGTGCTTGATTGGTAGTTTAGTGTATGCTATGTCCTTCAGTCTATGTGGGGCTACTATGCTTTCTTCTAATTTTCTCCAGGATACTAATGCTTGGGGGTCAAACCATGTTGTCAATGGTCTTAATGTGTACGCCTTAAAATATTGGAAAAAATCTGGAAATGCCATGCCACCATCTGCTTTATTTCTCTGTGCGGTGGATCTTTTTATACGTGGTGGTTTGTTATTCCAAATAAATTTGTATGTGGAGGAGTGTAATCTTTTCCAGTAACCCTCTGGAGGGGGTAACGGTAGCATTGAACTGAAGAAGTTGATTCTAGGTAGTACATCCATCTTAACTATTGATATCCGTGCTTGTACTGTGTTTTTAAGTTTTGCCCACCTATCAAGGTCGTCTTTGATTTTGTTTTGGATTTTTGTGTAATTGTGCTTCACCGTTTGTCTTATGGTGGGGAATATTTCCACTCCCAAGCATCTAAAATGTTTTACCATCGGTATCTCTCCTGGGAGGGTTATATCTTTTTTTGCAGGGGTGTTAAGTGGAAGGAAAGCCGACTTCAGACAATTTATCTTAAATCCCGATAAATCACCAAAGTTCTCAATCAACTTGAGCAGATGAGACAATGTGGTGTTGGGGTTTTGCATGAACAATATTACGTCGTCCGCATATAAACTAATTTTATGTTGTGTGCCCTTGATTACGATTGGTTCTATGGATTGGGATTGTCTTATATATTGTGCTAAAGGCTCTAATGATAGATTGAATAGTCCGGGACTAAGAGGGCAACCCTGTCTGGCTGAGCGTGATACCGGAAAGATTTTGGAGATGATTGTACCTGTTGTAATCATGGCCGATGGGTCTTTGTATAATAATAGTAGGGATAATACTTTAATCATATCAATTAATCCTTTTCCTAACCCCATCCTTTCTAATACTGCCCATAGATACGACCATTCCAGCCTGTCAAAGGCTTTCATAGCATCCAGGGACAGCATTGCCTTAGGTATGGTGTCATCCTTGTCGGCATCTAGTACGTGCAGTATTCGTCTTATGTTATCAGTGATCAGGCGGCCTCTTATGAAGCCAGTTTGGTCCGGGTGAACTAAAGACGTCATATGCTTTTGTAATCTGATGGCTAATACCTTAGAGTACAGTTTGATATCAGTTCCGAGGAGGCTTAAAGGTCTATAACTACTGCACTTGTTGGGGTCTTTGTCTTTTTTAAGGAGGACTGTTATGAGTGCAATATTGTCATTCTTATGGAAGTTCCCCTCCTTGACTGAGTATAAGATCATATTTAGTAATAAGGGTCCAATTATGTCCCAACAAGAAAGGTACCTGTACGTTTTGATAGTTGTTTTGGTGGCCAAATAATCCAAAACGAATCCAACGAACAACACACACGAGCATTCAATGACAGACCGCGGGTCCATGAGCGTTTTTGTTCACTCTAGTCTTGTGTTAGTTGTGTTGCAGCGCAGTAGTGGAGGCTCTACTCTGCTGACATAGTGCTGCACTTCCTGGTTTAATAGCACAGTCTTCAGGTGCTCAGAGTCAGAGATATATATATATATATATATCTGTATGTCATGCATGTCTTAATTAACAGATTGCAGAATGGCTACAATACAGTACGGCTCAATACACACAATTGTTAAGGGGATGCAGACCAGAGGAAGACTTTCGTCTTGTTTACATCAGTGTCCCCCATTTTCAATTCATGACATTGATGACATACACAAAATACAGATATAAGAATCTAATCTAATCATCTAAACAAATCTAATCATGACATTTAAAATGTTCAATCAATCAGTATATATTTGTTATTTATTTTTGGTATAGTGCTTAACAAGCATAATTTAATGTTGCCCAGTTGTGGCCTGTTGAGGGGCAATACATGATATCAAAAGTTCCAAAACATCTATTGTATTTGTATGATCCACTATATAAACATAGTAATTATAATAATATCTACATACATGGCATTTGATTGGAGGCTAGTCTCACTTTGTCCCACAGCAACATTAAAATAGTTTAGATTTGTGTATGTTTTTTATGTAAAAAAATTACTTGAAAGTAACGCAATAGTTACTTTCTGAAGTAACTAGTTACTTTTATAATTTGTAACTGAGTAAGTAATTTAGTTACTTTTTGGAAGAAGTAACTAGTAACTGTAACTAGTTACTTTTAAAAAGTAACTTGCCCAACACTGGTGCTCTGTACCGCTGACCCTTAGCCACCAGAGGGGTCCCTCCTGCTGTCCCTCCTTGTTGTGGACAATTTGTAACCCGCTTTGGATAAAAGAGTCAGTAACATTTATTACAAACATACCTCTCTCCCTCTTCCCCCCTTTATCTGCCTCTCCCTCTTTGTCTCTCTCTATCTCTCTCTCTCCCGCTTTCTCTCTATTTCTGCATCTTCCTCCTCTTCTCTCTTTCTGTTTCTCCCTCTCTTTGTCTCTCTTTCTGTATTCCTCTTCCTATCGCTTTCCCTCCCTTCCTCTCTCCCTCCCTCCCTCCCTCTCTCCCTCATTGACCCTCCCTCCCTTCTCTCCCTGCCTCCCTCTCTCCCTCTCTCTCCCTCCCTCCCTCCCCCCTCATTGACCCATCCCTCCCTTCTCTCCCTGCCTCCCTCTCTCCCTCTCTCTCCCTCCCTCCCTCCCCCCTCATTGACCCTCCCTCCCTTCTCTCCCTGCCTCCCTCTCTCCCTCTCTCTCCCTCCCTCCCTCCCCCCTCATTGACCCTCCCTCCCTTCTCTCCCTCCCATCTCCATTCTAAAGGCTGTCGGGTCATCTGACCCGTTCCCGGCGGGAATTAGTGTAATTTTCTCCATGGCTGTGCTAGTGGTAAGTGTTACTCTGAAGTTGCCTGAACCGGTGGTCTCGTAGTTGATGTTCTCTGGCCGACGTGTCAGGTCTGTGACCCCCCCCTCCCCCCATCTATCCATTAAGGTGAGCGGCTACAGCCAGGTCCAGACCCCGTCAACACACACACACACACACACACACACACACACACACACACACACACACACACACACACACACACACACACACACACACACACACACACACACACACACACACACACACACACACACACACACACACACACACACACACACACACGCGCACACACACACACACACACACACACACACACACACACACACACACACACACACACGCGCACACACACACACACACACACACACACACACACACACACACACACACACACACACACACACACACACACACACACCCAGTCACATGCACATTCACACACACATTCACACACACACGTGCATTCATGCTGGCACACCTACACAGGCACAAACAGATACATGCAGACAGGGACACACACACACACACACACACACACACACACACACACACACACACACACACACACACACACACACACACACACACACACACACACACTCACATGCACATACACACACAATTCGTTCACATTTATTTAGATTCTTATCTTATATACTCGTTTGGCTCCAGGCTGCAGGGTACCGGAGCTGAACCGCATGCTAGAGAGGCCTACTGTCGTAGAATATGAATTGATATAGAACGTCGTCCCCCATTCATATCTCTATATACCATATAATATTGAATAATGTTGTCAGGGATAACCAGCGTGGATAATAAATAATGCATCTGGGAGCATAATAGGTCATTGTCCTTTATAACAAAGATATCTGTAGAGAAACGCCACGCTACTTGTGTGGAGAGTGACAGACGTCAAGCCAATGTGTTCCCCTTCCTGAACAGAGCGAGCTCACGGGAAGTCGAAAGACAAAGGGGGCGAGTCGCCGGCGCCCTCGCTGCCTAGAGCGAAACCACCCATCTGGAAAAAAAAAATCACTTCTTTTGAGAAAGGTGTTGTTTTCTTTCAGAATGCTATTTTCTAAGGATACCCATGTTTTTTTGGACTGTATTGCCATATGACGTGTTAACAATACCGACCAGGTATTGTTATTAAAACTTTATAAAAAAAATAAATTCTATGCCAGCCAATGCAGCCATCTTATTGTGGACCCAAGGAAATAACCATTATATTCCTATTCTTTCTATTCATTAACACTAGCACAGCCATGGAGAAAATGCTGCTAATTCTCGCCGGGAATGGGTCAGACGACCCGACAGCTTATAATGAGAAATATGAGAAAAATAAACAGTGTAAACTATATAATTACCTCTGAATATAAAAAATATGAGGTTTACCACAATGAAATGTAGGTTTGAGTGAGATAAAATTAAAATTAAAATTAAACAAATATTATAATTCTTTTTTTGGATGGAAGAGCCACACATTGACGGGCAAAGAGCCACATGCGGCTCGCGAGCCACGGGTTGGCCACCCCTGAGCTAGACGCTCGCAAAGTGCTGTGACTTCCGTCTGTTCCAACGGCCCATTATGTGGAATAACGTTCTAATTACAGTTTCCTGAAGTCATTTTGAAATGTCAGAAACCGTGCTGCAGATAAAACGGGTACTTTTAGGAAAAGTCATTGAGTGACAGAGCTGGAGCTCGACCGAGTGACGAGGATACATTTATTGAAAAGGCCTCGGGGTCATGTGACCCCTTGTCGGCTGTTCTAGTGTTAAAGTGGTATGTGGTACAGTTGTGCTGCTCTGATTAAAGGTTATGTTAAAGTGGTATGTGGTACAGTTGTGCTGCTCTGATTAAAGGTTATGTTAAAGTGGTATGTGGTACAGTTGTGCTGCTCTGATTAAAGGTTATGTTAAAGTGGTATGTGGTACAGTTGTGCTGCTCTGATTAAAGGTTATGTTAAAGTGGTATGTGGTACAGTTGTGCTGCTCTGATTAAAGGTTATGTTAAAGTGGTATGTGGTACAGCTGTGCTGCTCTGATTACAGGTTATGTTAAAGTGGTATGTGGTACAGTTGTGCTGCTCTGATTAAAGGTTATGTTAAAGTGGTATGTGGTACAATTGTGCTGCTCTGATTGTGTCCTCTTGAAGTTGCCTGGCTTCAAATGTGTTCCCTGTTTTCTGTGCAAAATCTTTTTCTTCAAAGTAACTAGTAACTGATGGGTTCAGACAAATATAGTACAATATTTCAATATTTCCATTGAAATGTAGTGGAGTAAAAGTACAACCTTGCCTAAAACGAAAATACTATACTACAGCTTCTCATATCATGTAAACAGTTTCTAATGCCAGAGGACATTGTTTTTCAGTTATTTTCCCCTGCTGGGCCACGAGGACAACGATGTTGGTCAGTTGGTAATACAATAAGTATAAGTACCTCGAAATTAAGTACAGTAGTTGATTGAGTATACATACTTAGTTACTTTCCATCCCTGTAAGATAGCATTACCTGCATCGCCTCCTCTATGGCTCTTAAAGCGCTGCACACAGAGTGAGGATGTCAGTGAGCTGTCGGTTGTTACAGACAGGAGCTTGACCCCACTGAACCACAGCGGCTCGGGAAGTAGAGCGGTCGTCTCATAATCAGAAGGTTCCCGGTTTGATTCCGTCTCCTCCCGGGCAGTGTGTCAAGGTATATATATACAATATAATAATAATAATAATACAAATTATGTGTCAAGGTAGGTTTGAGTGACATAAATATATATATATATATATATATGTATATATTAGGGATGTCCGATATTATCGGCCGACCGATATTATCGGCCGATATCGGCAGTAAAATGTGATATCGGAAAATATCGGTATCGCGGAATTTTTTTTTTTTTTTTTTTTTTACATTTATTTAACCTTTATTTACCCAGGCAAGCAAGTAAGAACCAATTCTTATTTTATTTATTGTCAAAAGTATGCATGTTGGTTTAATTCAACAACAAGAGATATGTAATGTTAATTTTTACTTTTTTAATTATCATATTTTGCACAGATAATGCTTACATTTAGAATGCCTTTTGAATGCATCCAGTGAAATTATTAATTACCTGAAATTATTCAGTTTTTTTGGGGGGAAACCCTGCATATATCGGTATCGGTTGATATCGCTATCGGTATCGGTATCGAAATTAAGAATTGGACAATATCGGAATATCGGTATCGGTAAAAAAGCCAATATCGAGCATCCCTAGTATATATATATATATATATATATATATATATATATATATATATATATATATATATATATATATATATATATATATATATATATATATATATATATATATATATAGCCTATATATATATACAAATTATTATAATAAAAAAAAATATATATTTGGATGGAAGAGCCACACATTGACGAGGATACATTTATTGAAAATGCCTAGGGGTCATGTGACCCCTTGTCGGCTGTTCTAGTGTTAAACCTATAAAACTAAAACATCCCTACGCAGTAGAAATAGTTGAGCTGCTTTTCCCCCTAGCATGCAGTTATCTTCCAACTATGTCAGTTCATTAGATTAGAGCATCCACATTTATTTATTTACTTATTTTGTTAGAAAATAAGCACAACATATAGTAGCCACGCTATCCTCCAGTGAGGTCTCTGGAGGATGTGACCCCCAGGCCAGCAAATATCGGATCAACGCAAGATTTGTAATATAGAGTCCTTACCTGGTCTCTGATGTACTGCAAAAAGAATAATCCAATTATCTGATCGCCATTCCAGATATCCACAGCGATCCTGTCTCCGACGTTATCCGGCATTGCACATGAACGGGCGGGCGGGGTCAATTGTCCAAGCCATCCCTACAAGCGCTTGTTTTGCCGGAGTGTTCAGACCCCGCCCCCACGTCGCAGCTCAGTAGAGAAAAGAAACCACATAGTTTCAAATGGAGTGCAATACCGGCCGCAAGGCGTTAGGCGGCGGTGTTGACCGTCTGCGATCTCAGACACATTCAGGACAGCATGCACAAGGTGCCTCAATGGATTATGAAATGCAATAGCGAATAAAAGAAATAACGATCATAACGAGTTTACTCGTTGTTGGCGTTATTCGATTGGCGGGCTATAACAAGTTAACTCGTCATTGGCGGGGAATGTGTTGTGATTAAAGCAGTGATTAAGTAGTGTTGGTTGCTATTTGGCTATTTGTCGACCTCGTATTGTACTGAAAATGCCTGATAAGCTCTCAGACCTGTCAACCTCATTGTACTGTAAATATCTATGCATTTCAGCAGATCTTAGTTAGAAGAACGTGATTATATTTTTCTTTCTTATATTAGAATAGATTTAGTTTTTAAGAATTTGTAAAGGATAGGCAAAAATAAGCATGTGCTTCAGCCTATTCCTTTTTTTCGGTTGTTGATTTAGGATTTTGTGTGAGCTTGCCTTGAATATGTACATTTGTGATATATATATATATATTTTGTAAGTCCACATGGGTGTGTTTGATTTATCTGTAAACAAGACCAAAAAATAAACTTCATTCATTCATTCATTCATTCATTCATTCATTCATTCATTCATTCATTCATTCATTCATTCATTCATTCATTCATTCATTCATTCATTCATTCAGTAGTGTTGTTGTGTTTGATTGATTGATTGAAAACCTTATTAACAGATTGCAGAATGGGTACAATACAGTACGGCTCAATACAAACAACTGCTAAGAGGATGCAGACCAGAGAAAGACTTTTGTCTTGTTTACATCTGGGTCCCAGGGACGTGCACAGGACTTTAGAGGGGCAGGTGCGCGGGGAGGGGCCTTTTTATGCTTTTAGGGGGGTTTTGGTGATCAAATATTGAATATTGAACTATAATAATCAGTGCAGGAGCTCACTTATCCTGGAAAGACACTTTTATCACTGACTTAAAAGGCCCATACATCTCCATAAATGTTCAGGGCGGAGGGAATAAGTGCTTACCCTACAGACCCCAAGTCTGTTAGGACAGCAGACTCAGTTGGCACTGCTCAAAACTTACCTTTTAAAAATAGCTTTTAAATGAATTATTATCTTTATTTCATTGTCTTATTTTTCTTTATTTCTATACATTTTACTTAAATATTTTATTATAATTTGTATCATTGTTTTGTCGTTTTTTATCATTTTATTTGTTCTTTTTTAATGTCAACATATTATTTAAATTATTCAAATGACACTCAAACATGTTCCGTTGTGATGTCACCAGTGTTGGGCAAGTTGCTTTTAAAAAGTAACTAGTTACAGTTACTAGTTACTTCTTCCAAAAAGTAACTAAATTACTTACTCAGTTACAAATTATAAAAGTAACTAGTAAGTAAATTTGTTACATAAACAACATACACAAATCTAAACTATTTTAATGTTGCTGTGGGACAAAGTGAGACTATAATCAAATGCCATGTATGTAGATATTATAATTACTATGTTTATATAGTGGATAATACAAATACACAATATATGTTTTGGAACTTTTGATATGTATTTCCCCTCAACAGGCCACAACTGGGCAACATTAAATTATGCTTGTTAAGCACTATACCAAAAATAAATAACAAATATATACTGATTGATTGAACATTTTAATTAACAGATTGCAGAATGGGTACAGTACAGTACAGCTCAATACACACAATTGTTAAGGGGATGCAGACCAGGTCCCTATTCCCCATATAAATACTTACTTACTTACTTACTTACTTACTTACTTACTTACTTACTTACTTACTTACTTACTTACTTACTTACTTACTTACTTACTTACTTACTTACTTACTTACTTACTTACTTACTTACTTACTTACTTACCTGGTTCAACTAAGTTGATCAAAAGTTCCATTATCCAGATTCAATTAACCCGATGTTTGAATCCGCGCTTTCCCTGTTCCTCGAACCCTGATTCAGTCTCGTTAATTCGAACCAGACTTGATACTCAGGATAATTGCGCGCGGCCGCCTCAGTTGAAAAGACAGCAGGTGTCGATCGCAGAAATCCTGATTTTCTAACGGCATTGATTGATTGATTGATTTAAAACTTTATTAACAGATGCAGATGCAGAATGGGTACAATACAGTACGGCTCAATAGCCTCGCCGACAAGTTAAATGCATAATCTATAGGCAAATTTTAAGTCCCTCATTACCCCAATCAATCAGATTATATTTCTTTAAATGTGCTGCTGGCAGTAGGCTTAATGGAATGAATAATCAAATGAGATCTTGCTAGCGAATATAATTCGTTCAACTCTTTCAGAATAAGGATAAAAACAAGCCCAAATAGTATATCTAATTGATACGAATTATATTATGAGGATATCTGTACTGTATGTGCTTATCCAGTGGAGTTGCTCAGTGGCCAATGGTGTCAGACTGTGGTTGTACTGGGCAGCTCCCAGGTATGAATGGAACTGTGTGAATCTGAAGCAGGACGTAGCTGAAAAAGAGCATCTGTGCTCAGCGAACCTACCCTGGGTAAATAAAGGTTAAACAAACAAATACATGGTTCCCAAAGAGAGGCTTGGAGGGAGGCTATACAGTTACACTATTAATCAGGTTTCAATCTTTCTGAAATCTTTCCGGTATCATGCTCTTCTAGACAGGGTTGCTCTCTTAGCCCCGGACTATTCGCTTTATCATTAGAGCCTTTAGCACAATATATAAGACAATCCCAATCCATAGAACCAATTGCAATCAAGGGCACACAACATCATATTAGTTTATATGCGGACGACGTAATATTGTTCATGCAAAACCCTAACACCTCAATGCCTCATCTTCTCAAGTTGATTGATGACTTTGGCAATCTATCGGGATTTAGGATAAATTGGCCAAAGTCAGCTGTCCTTCCACTTAATGCCCCTGGAAAAAATATACTCCTTCCAGAAGAAATACCAATGGTTAAACACTTCAGATGTTTAGGAGTTGAAGTATTCCCTACTATAAGTCAAACGGTGAAGTACAATTACATACAAATCCAAGATAAGATCAAATACGACTTTGACAGGTGGTCCAAACTTAAAATCTCAGTACAGGCACGGGTATCAATAGTTAAGATGGATGTCCTACCTAGAATCAACTTCATTAGCTCAATGCTACCGTTACCCCCTCCAGTGTCCAAAAATTACACTCTACCGCATACAAATTTATTTGGAATAACAAACCCCCACGTATAAAAAGATCCACCGCACAGAGAAACAAAGCCGACGGAGGTATGCATTTCCAGATTTTTACCACTATTTTAAGGCGTACACTTTAAGACCACTGACAACCTGGTTTGATTCCCAAGCATCTGTAACCTGGAGAAACTTAGAAGTAAATATAGTAGCACCACATAGACTGCAGGACATAGTATACACCAAATTATCAATTAAGCAATGCGAATTGAAATTTGGCCCCATTATTACTCATGCGATCCGGATATGGCGTGAAACACAAAAAAAATATTCTAACCTACATAAATGGCATAGTCATACTCCCCTATTCAATAACAATGCACTCCTGATTGGAAAACGACCTATAAGATACCCTAAATGGGAAAAGCAGGGCATACACACATTAGGAGATGTTTTCAACAAACAGGGTTTTTGTAGATATAAAGACATACATAAAAATTTTTATCTCACCAGTTCCACACATTATTTTTACGCAGTTATTGGTATGTTTGAAGGCTCATGGAGTCCCATTAAGGATACCAATTGAGCACCACAGATATCACAAATTCTTCTAAGAAAGAGAGACATCGAGAGGTTTTGTATCTGATTTTTATCATCAATTACTAACGTCCTTGTATGGAATCCTCCCCCTAGACTCAGTCTGGAGGAGGGATATACCAGACCTGGAAATACATTTTGATTGGCAAGAAGTCTGGGCAAAGTTCAAATTGCGTCACGTAACCCAGACCATCAACAAATTAATCTTAACTATATTCATAGGACATACCTGACTCCTATAAGATTGAACAGAATGAGACTTAAACAAGACTCCAGATGTTCCTTATGTAAAAATGGGGATGAGGGTACATTTATGCACATGTACTGGGATTGCCCACCAGTTAAGATATTCTGGAAATAAGTGTCCCAGCAATTATCAAATTTCTGAATTCTGAATATACCTGTACACCCCTCTGTATTGCTGTTGAATGATGTTTTTGAGTTTGCAGTCCCTATACAGCTAAAGAGATTCGTTTTTATCTGGTATCACAGCGGCTAAAAAGCTGATAGCATCACAATGGTTTCGACTGGAAAAAATTTGTCGGAAGGTTTGGGTTCTTACATATATCGATGTGATTTATCTAGAAATATCTACAGCAAGAATTTTAGGTGTCAGTGAAACCAAAATTGCAATGTGGTTAGAAGTGGTGGAGAGAATAAAAGCTAGCATATGAATTGTAGTGCCTGGTTAGGAGCGTATGATAATGGATGGATTATCCAAGTGGGGGTCCGGGGAGGGGGAGCGAGCGAGAGCATATGTATGTAGGGTATTAGATGGCAAGTATTGGGTGTATATCTCGTATACTACATTTATTTAAATGGTGATTTCATTGGATGTGTACTGTTAGTTAATGCTTGTATATCTAATTTTATGTTATGTTTAAAAAAGAATAAAAAAATAAAACACAAAAATAATCAGGTTTTAATCTGTTTCGGACATAATCCATACATGCATTGAATTGATTACCCTTTGGTTTATACCAGTGACACCTCATGTTCATCATCAGATAACAGTGCTTGAAAAGATAAATGCATTTTCTCAAATTCATTCATCAAAAACGGCAAAGGCTCATTCAATTTATCAAGTCACGTCATGTCATCAAATCCATCAAACAGCGCATCTCCTCATATATTTTAACCGCAGTTACAATATCACAATAACGTGTGACACTGTCACAGTGACAGTGATACAATTAAACAATCCACAGATTCAGATTCCTCATAATTCATATCCACAATCCGCGCTTAGACGCTTCAATGTACTTGAATGAAACACAATCCGGGCGCTCCGTTAAGCAAATACACAGCGAAGAATATTAACTAATCAGAGCCAAACGCCCAACAGGTTTCATTCATTAAAAAGATCCCCACGGGATTCACATTTGCAATGATACGTTTAGTCCGTTATTAAAATAACTGTGTCTGTCGCGATCGCCGTATCCGTATAACTATGACATGCATTATTTCGGACAAAGTACATTTAGTATCAGCATTTTAGGTCTATTATTTTACATTTCAAAAGCCCCCTCTAGGAAAAAGAAGCACAAAAACATAATTCAGAATGGTATAATGGGATCTACACTGTGATAATTATTTCAGGAAGCGAGCTGGCATTTCTTTGCGAGGGTGTGGCCATGGTTCATCCAGCTAACTGAACTTAACCCTGCTCCGGAGCAGGTTCAAACTTTTCTATCTGTTGCCATAGCGACTTCGAAAAGCCGACGTCGGGGAACGGAAATGTTTGGCTTAAGTCAAGCTATGCTGAAAATTATCCGGCTAACTCAGTTAGCCAGGTTCGGGGAATAGGGCCCAGAGAGACTTTCGTCTTGTTCACATCAGGGCCCCCCATTTTCAATTCATGACATTTATGACATACACAACATACAGATATAAGAATCTAATCTAATCATCTAAACCAATCTAATCATGACATTTAAGACATGCATGACGAGCACCTGAAGACTGTGCTATTAAACCAGGAAATGCAGCACTGTTGATAAGGCTGTAGCCTCCACTACTGTAGTGCCCTGCGCTGCAACACAACTAACACAAGAGTGAACAAAAAACGTTCATGTCGTTGACTGCTCGCATGTGTTGTTCGTTGGATTAGTTTTGGATTATTTGTGCCCGCCAAACAAACTATCAAAACGTACACGGAACAGCGGTCTGTCGTTGACTGAGCCGCTTGTGGTCGCTTTCACATATAGTTTTGGTGGACTCGGTGCGGTTCTGGGGGTGAAGTTGCAACATTGTTGCATTCTTCATTTGGTTCGCCTGCTTTCACACAGATATCTGTGAGGCGGACCGAGACCTTCTGAACAATGTCACGCGGTCGAAAAGGGCGCTTGCCTATTGGACAGTGGAAATGTGTGTGTGGCTGCGATCCCGTGTGTGCGCGTGCGCGCGTGTGTGTGTCTGTGTGTGTACTGCGGAGCCCTCCAGATCAGCGGAGCCGAGTTTTGACATGGCATTGATCCATTGTTCTATTGAAGCACATTACCACCATCCTCTCGCTAAACAACTTGTAGACCACAGTGTTTTTATGAGTGCCCACAAGTAGCTGTTTTAATAATATAATAAGCCGCGCACCTCGGTAATAAAAATAAGCCGCGTTTTTTCTTCCTTCTTCCCGAGATGCACAGACATATAATAGATAGATAGATAGAGAGATTAGATGCAGTGTGCTTGTTTTGCAGTGAGTGCTGCGAGCAGTGGTAATAATAATCACTTCCTATATTTGGTTCGCGTTTGGTTCAATGAAGCCGAACCGAGACCTACGTTTTCAGGCGGACTAGAGTTCGCCTGCTTGGTCCGCGGACCGAGTTCGACGCGCATTCACACAGACCCGAAAAACCGGACTATCGAATTCTGGTCCGAAAGTCCGGACCAAACAGCCCCTGTGTGAAAGCGACCTTAGACTCTGGATTCTTTCGAACACCCGCCCACCTCTACCTCTGATTGGCTTACCATGACATTTTACTCAACCTCGGCCAATCGCGCACTGCCCACTAACCAAGGAAAAAAAGTATTGCTTCTCGGAGTTCTGTCTGATGAAAAAAACAGCTTCAATCATAGTAACGCACCGCATTTTTTGGCAGTAACGGTAACAGCGTTATTACGATTGGAAGAGTAATCCGTTAGATTACTCATTACTGAAAAAACTAACGCTGTTAGTAACGCCGGTATTTATAACGCCGTTATTCCCATCACTGGATGTCACAGTATGATGTCATAATCAAACATTCTAAAACATTTGTGATGTCACTGTATATAATAGAACATTTTAGAACATTTGTGATGTCACAGTATGGTGTCATAATCAAACATTCTAGAACATTTGTGATGCCACAGTATGATGTCATAATAGACATTCTAGAACATTTGTGATGTCACAGTATGATGTCATAATAGATCATTCTAGAACATTTGTGATGGCACAGTATGATGTCCATAATAGACTATTCTAGAACATTTGTGTACAGTATATTATTCAACAATTCTCTCAGAAGTTCTCAGATCTCACAAGACAAGTGAAGATCTCACTTGTTGTTTCCGGCTACTTGTCTGTAAGTTTGAATATATTCTGTAGATACCATTTTAAAATCACCACATGGAAAAGTAAACAATGTCCTGTACAATCCTTAATGAGCTGCGTCTGGAGGGAAGGCTCTGTGATGTGGTTATTAAAGTCAACAGCACTGAGTTGAATGCCCACAAGGCCCTCCTGTGTGACTGCAGTGACTATTTCAAGTTTAGCTTGGTTCAGGTTAGCTTGGTTCAGGTTAGCTTGGTTCAGCTCAGGTTGGTTCAGGTTAGCTTGGTTCAGGTTAGCTTGGTTAGTAAACAGATACCGTACTGTACTTTTACTGTAAACATATACTATACTGTACTTCTACTGTAAACAGATACTATACTGTATGTATACTGTAAAAATATACTATACTGTACTTATACTGTAAACAGATAATATACTGTACTTCTACTGTAAACAGATAATATACTGTACTTCTACTGTAAACAGATACTATACTGTACTTCTACTGTAAAATATACTATACTGCACTTCTACTGTAAACAGATACTATACTGTACTTCTACTGTAAACCGATACTATACTGTACTTATACTGTAAACAGATCATATACTGTACTTCTACTGTAAACATATACTATACTGTACTTCTACTGTAAAAATATACTATACTTCTACTGTGCTAAGACCCTATACTTCTACAGTGAACATATATTACTACACAGGACAGAATGTTGCTTACTGTTTACTCATCAGATATCTCTATACTCTGCGTCCCACAGAGCCCTCTTCACTCGCTGGAGCGACTCAGAGAAAGCAGTCTACAGTATCCCTGGGGTGTCCCCGGGTATGATGCAGCTCATCATAGAGTACTCCTACACACGCTTTGTGCTGGTGACAGCAGAGAACGTGGAAGAGCTTCTGGTGGCTGCAGACCAGCTTCTCGTCACTGGCATAGTAGGAGCGTGCTGTGACTTCCTAGAAGGCCAGCTGTCTCTGGAAAACGGTGTCGGCATCTGGAGATTCGTGGACATCTACTGCTGCCCTGACCTGAGGCGCAAGGCCCATCTCTTCATCGTGTGCCACTTTGAGGAGATGTTGCACGTCTCACAGGAGTTTGTGGAGCTGTCCCTGCAGCAACTGGTGGACATCATCGAGAGGGATGATCTGAACGTGAAGAGCGAGGAGACGGTGTTTGAGGCCGTCCTCCGTTGGATCGACCACTCCCGTGAGGAGCATAAAACACACATCCCTTTGCTGCTGCCCAAGGTAACTAATTGTATTACTGTGCATTACATTAAAACAACACCCTAGTACAGTGGTTCTCAAACATTTGGGCCTTACAATGGGCCTGGTCTACAAGATACACTACGCGACCAAGGTACCCATGTACATGTCAAAATACTTCCCAAAGGTCAGTGAATACCATGATCACAACACCAGAGGGAGCTCCACAAATCATGTTAAACCCAGATTCGGCTCAAACAAGGGACTAAACACGTTTCGCAATTATGCCACATCAATGTGGAACGCCCTACCCAAAGCTGTAAAGGACGGGGTTGAACCTGCACACACTGCTGAGATCCTGTACGCCGCATTGGCCACCGACACAGTAGACCAGACCGTGGAGATAAGCGGTGCCGTGGTACCACCGGGGACTCTCCCCCTCAACACTCACGTCCATCCATCCACCGGCTCGGATATCGTAAGCCTCCATGGTCACGCTGCCGTGACCATCACCGTCACTACCCACTTTCAAAAACACTCTCAAAAAACACCTACGTGAGACTGCAATTCGAAACTGGCCCCTACAAATGTCCTAACCTAGTTGTACAGTAAATTACCAAGTAAGGCTTTGTCAGTATTCCAATGTACAGTGTAAAATGTGTGTGTCCCCCCTAACCAACCCCCCCCCCCCCCCCCCCACCTCCAATGTACAGCCCCCACCCACCCACCCAACCCCACCCAACCTCCTCCAATGTACAGTTTCTACGTCAAATGTATATACACTCTTTTTCTGGACACTTTTGTATCACAAACAGTACTGTATTTGCAAATCTGATATGTAATAAATGTATAGATGTAGCAGTACTGTCTATCTGTATGTCATGTATGTCATATATGTTATGATGAATTGAAAATGGGGGACCCTGATGTAAACAAGACGAAAGTCTTTCTCTGGTCTGCATCCCCTTAACAATTGTATGTATTGAGCTGTACTGTACTGTACCCATTCTGCAATCTGTTAATAAACTTTTCAATCAATCAATTCAATCAATCAATGGGTCCAAACTGTTCCCTAGCAACAGAAACCGTCTACAACCGATGTCTAAGTTGTACCCGCTGTCTGCTTGTCTCTTCCCAGGTTCGCATTGGCTTGATGAGGCCTGAATACTTGCTGAACAACGTCCAGAACAACCCTTGGGTGAGGGACAGCCACGACTGCAGGCCCCTCATCCTCAGCGTCCTGAACCCCCCTGGCTCCGACAGGCTCCCAAACCCCCTGATGCGTCCACGCCGGCCCCAGGAGGTCCTATTGGCCATCGGAGGCCGGTGGCATGGCAGCGTGACCATGGAGGCTTACGATATACGAGCCGGTGGATGGATGGACGTGAGTGTTGAGGGGGAGAGTCCCCGGTGGTACCACGGCACCGCTTATCTCCACGGTCTGGTCTACTGTGTCGGTGGCCAATGCGGCGTACAGGATCTCAGCAGTGTGTGCAGGTTCAACCCCATCACTCGCAGCTGGCTGCAGGCGGCTTCCATGCACTCATGCCGCAGTGAGCTCAGCGTGGCCGTGTTGGGCGGCTGTATCTACGCCATGGGAGGGGAAGACGGACGCTTGGATCTGAACACTGCAGAGCACTACGAGCCTGAAACCAACCAGTGCACAGTGATCTCACCCATGCTGGAGCACAGGAGCGGCGCCGGGGCAGCAGCCCTCCAGGGCAAGGTGGGTGGAACTGAGGGACACAGGGTGCTAGATGAACACAAGGAACGTTAGATCAGAAATCATAATTGTCTTTATTGCCAAGTAAGCTTGCACATACAAAAGAAGTGTCTGGGTCCTTTGGTGCATCAACATTAACAGACAATTAAAGTAGAATGAAATCAAATGGAATATATAAACTAAATTAGAATATTCTTTCTTATTACAGGTTTACATCTGTGGTGGCTACAACAGGACGATGTGGGAGGGTCTGCTCACAGCTGAGTGCTACAAACCAGACACCGACCAGTGGACTCTGATCGCCCCCATGAGCAGCAGGTGTTACGGACTGGGAGTCGCTGCATATGGAGGACACGTCTATGCGGTAGGTGCACACGGAGACAAATGCTTTATACTAGATATTTTATAGATATGTATCATTTGACTTTCAATGCTTCTGTGATGC
>NC_140172.1:8492753-8502753 GCF_963971535.1 Notolepis coatsorum
GAGGAGAGAGTCTGATAGATAGGGTGAGGAGAGTGATAGATAGGGTGAGGAGAGTCTCTGATAGATAGGGTGAGGAGAGTCTCTGATAGATAGGGTGAGGAGAGAGTCTCTGATAGATAGGGTGAGGAGAGAGTCTGATAGATAGGGTGAGGAGAGTGATAGATAGGGTGAGGAGAGTCTCTGATAGATAGGGTGAGGAGAGTCTCTGATAGATAGGGTGAGGAGAGAGTCTCTGATAGATAGGGTGAGGAGAGTCTCTGATAGATAGGGTGAAGACTGAGCGGTCAGACTATTAACACCAGCACAGCCATGGAGAAAATGCCACTAATTCCCGCCAGGAACGGGTCAGACGACCCGACAGCGTATATGAGAAATATGAGAAAAATAAACAGTGTAAACTATATAATTACCTCTGAATATAAAAATGTGAGGTTTACCACAATGAAATGTAGGTTTGAGTGACATAAAAAAAATTAAAAATAAAAAAAATTAAAAGAAGAAAAAAAGAATTTATAATTTTTAATTATTATTTTTTTGGATGGAAGAGCCACACATTGACGGGCAAAGAGCCACATGCGGCTTGGGAGCCACGGGTTGGCCACCCCTGCGCTAGACGCTCGCAAAGTGCTGTGACTTTTTGTCTGTTCCAACGGCCCATATGTGGAATAACGTTCTAATTACATTTTCCTGAAGTCATTTTGAAATTTCAGAAACCGTGCCAGATAAAACGGGTACTTTTAGGAAAAGTCATTGAGTGACAGAGCTGGAGCTCGACCGAGTGACGAGGATACATTTATTGAAAAGGCCTAGGGGTCATGTGACCCCTTGTCGGCTGTGCTAGTGTTTTAACCAAAAGAGAACCTAGAGCGGTTCAGAGCGGTCAGAACTGTTTTATTTCGGCCCTTGGTCCTGGACACGTCTCAAACTGGCCTCTCCGATCTCCTTGTGTTGTTTTGAACTAAAAAGATCGGAAATCATTTCCACCCGCTGCTCCTGCTTTGATGTTGAATTTTTTATTCTGGTTGATTGCTATTGTTTTATTGTGCTTGTATTATTTTTTTTAAACTGAATTACATTTTACATTTTAAACTTTGGTTGTATGGTAGTCTACTGTATGTGTATTGTGTCTTGTTATGTATGTGTATTGTCATAATTTGCGCTCGCCTTCTTGGCCAGATCACCCTTGAAAAAGAGACCAATGGGTTTTTATTTCTGGTTAAATAAAGGTTTGATGATGATAATTTGTAATGCGCTTTACAATTGCGGGGCAAATCTCAAAGCGCTACAGTTAAAAGTACATACAAACTAGCAAGAATAAAGGAAGAAAGAATAAAAATATGTAAGACTAAACATAGAATAACAGAGAAACATAGAATAAATAAAACTGATGAAAGAAATTGGTAAAATTGGTAAAAGAACATGGAGCTGATCATTGATGATGATGATGATGATGATGATGATGATGATGATGATGATGGATGATGATGATGATGATGATGATGATGATGATGATGATGATGATGATGATGATGATGATGATGATGGACTTCCCATGCTGGCCTGTATCTGTCAAAAAACATCCAACCAATAAGTCCCTCCTACATAGACGGCAAGTTGATTGATATAAACTGAACTAAAAATAACAAAGCACTGTCTAGAGTCTAGACATCTCTAAATCGCACCGTTTTGTTGATTTTGATTGAGAAAAGTGGAGAGGAAAGGGACAAAATAAAGAAAACGTACTTTCACACACACAGGGGGAAAAGCTTCGTTGACGACCATATTTAGTCATCATTTCCGTTGACAAAATGAACACTGCTGGAGACATGAGACGCGTGAGTAGACGGCACCACATGGTCGCCTACATCCAGACTCCCAGACTGTGAGGAAAGGACCACAACTTCTCCTGCATCTGTGTCCACCACATTTTACTGATATTTCTGTGCAGATGTACCATTTAGTACATTATTATATGCGTTATTGAATGAGAAGAAAATCACAAGTCAGTAATTATCCTAACCACACCGTTAGTGTCTGATAGCCTCAAGGAACATAATAAAGTCCAGTTCATTTTAAAATTACGAGAAAAGAAATCATTGGATTAATTCAATAATTGTAAAATGCCCCGTAAGGGAGTCCTGACCCACTTCCAGAATCTAAGGAGCTCATTTTGGAAAAGGTTATGGACCAAACAACATTTTAAAGTTAATCTTGCTCAATTTAACATGGGCTCAAATAAAGGGTGTAATAATATTGGCCCCACTAGAAACACCACTCTAAAGGGGACATTTTAAAGAGAGAAACAATGTCCACCCTCTAATGAGGACACGTCAGATGTATTCAAATACCTACAATCAGTGGACCAGAGTGACCCACTCCATACTAAATCAACACCCTCTCCGCCACCCGGTCCCAAGTTAAATCCACAGAGGTGTTTCTTCTCCAGAACGGCTAGACGTGGGCACCTAATTAAAGGTCATCTCGCCGTGGTGCAGTCGGAGGATTTCCAGACCTATGCAGGTCTCACAGTCAAATTAATCACATTGACAAACAAGCCGAAGGAGGTCTGGAGCGCAATGTGTTGTTGTCTGTAGCTGTCACTGCCGTCACATGTTGTTGTTGTCTGTAGCTGTCACTGCCGTCACATGTTGACGTTGTCTGTAGCTGTCACTGCCGTCACATGTGTTGTTGTCTGTAGCTGTCACTGCCGTCACATGTCTTGTTGTCTGTAGCTGTCACTGCCGTCACATGTGTTGTTGTCTGTAGCTGTCACTGCCGTCACATGTGTTGTTGTCTGCAGCTGTCACTGCCGTCACATGTCTTGTCTGTAGCTGTCACTGCCTGTCTTGTACAAAGACAACACAGGCCTCAGACGAGATGCAAAGTGAATCATTTCACAGTTTCCATAGCAGCTTAAATTTTATTATAGTTACATTTCAGTTATAGTCTATTTGCCAACACAATGAACCCGGAAATTTTGGAACCACCAAACTTTTATGATAGATATGGATAGTATGGGTCACCAGCACTTAGAAACTGCCGGATGCTAAGTTGTACATGTTGGGCAACTTTTTTATTTGCATAATTAACAACATTTGCATAATCACCTAAATGGACACATCTTGGAAACTACTTGATCAATTTCAACAATGTTGGGAGTGGTTTTGGGGGTTATTCGGGATGCTGAATCCATTTATGATACTTAAGAGAAGAAAAAAGTTTCAAAATTGCAATATTTACTGGAATTTACCAAATTTTGGTGCAATTTTTTTTGAATTTTCTGTTTATAAATGTTTCAGAAGATGCAGAATTTATAGATAATTTTCATGGAATGTTCAATTGTAAACAGAATGATAATAATAATAATAACTTTAATTTGGAGTTTTTAATTTTAAGTTTTGGAATTGCAATATTTACTGGAATTTACCAAATTTCAATTTCAAGAGAAATTCGGCTGAATAATATTATGGGGAAACTTACTCCTTGCTTACAAGTCTTCGTTATCATAGACTCAGGTCTACTGTAAGCTTTAAGTCCCACATTAACAAGGTGACAAAAACATAATTCTTCCACCTTAGAAACAAAGCAAAAGTACAACCATTTATAAATCAAAAGGATGCTGAAAAACGGATCCATGCCTTTATTCCAAGCCGACTGAAGAAAATCCTTCAGCTTATTCAACTCGTAGCTAGGCTATTACACTGGCTTCCGGTAACATTTAGAATAGATTTGAAGGTCCTCCTCCTTATGTACAAAGCCCTAAATGGAACCAGACCAAGCTATATTGGCAATTTTCTTGTCAACTACATGCCCCCAAGAACACTACGATCATCTACTTCTATCATCTTGTATTTTTATTTTCTGCATTGCATTTATTCTGTCTATTTTATGCTCATGTGATGTATTCTAGTGTATTTTCTGCTGTGAAGCACTTTGGGCTGCAATTCTTGTATGGAATTTGTACAAATAACGTTTATTATTATTATTGCCATCCTTAAGAGTTATTTGCTACCTCTATCTAGCAGGGCTCAAATTATTTGAAATGGTTTTGTTATCCCTCCTGTTATCCTCAAATTGACTTTACACTCTTTATCCTTGGGGACATTTTGACTCCAGCAGTTTAAACCTCCTGAAAATGATCATAATCAAAAGTGTTACCCAAATGTATGTATCAGGTGCTTCATGTTACTTTGTTGATTACCTAAATAACCATTTAAATAAAACATTACCCCTACTCTCCCCCATCCACCCAATTATACATACATAATATATATTATGTTGTTCAAGTGGGGAGTGGGCCCATGATAACTTTCCGTTTTTGGAAAGTAACGTGTCTGCTTGTGGTTGAGAGACAACAGGAGCATCTGCACTAAGGGTCTCATTCTCATCAGAGGAGGACGCCTCATAATCAGGGTCTCAGACACATTCTCTCCTATGTCACTTTCACCGTCAAATATCTGTGACAAAACTTCACTGGCAGAACACTTTTTCTTCAAGGTAATTTTCAAAAATTAGAGTTTAGAAGGCTGCTATGCAAGCTATGTTTGCTCCTCCCCTATGTTGCGTAAAGTTTAGGTAGTCAAAAATCACAAATAACAATAAAAATACAGTCCGGGATATACATTCTAAAAAACAAAGAACAATTTACAGCCTAATAGAGGCCTTGCACAGAGTGTTTAGAATGCCCATTTCTCCTTGTTAGGGACCAAGCAGTGAGACAATGAGGAAACAGGAGTTGTAGATGAAAACTGGGTTTTTATTTACCCACAAGGTGCAAAACCATTGCAAACCAAGAATTTGATAACTAGGCCTATAGATGGGTTTCTCGTCCACGTCAGCAAGGAGGCCAAAAGGAACGTAATAATCCTGTCAGAACAATGGGGCACTGTATAGAGGATACTTTGTAGGACATGACCTCGAGAACATTTGAACCTGTTTGGGGAGAGATTTCACACAGACACAACCAGGAATGAGGAAGATATGGATAGTGGTTTACCATTGTATCTTTGTTCCTGGATTGTAGCCAGCTCTTCATAACAACTCATCAACAATAGTCTTCCGGGATTCTGAAATCGGGGAGGAGATAGCGGGGGGAGCAAATGAATGAATGTGGATGAGAGCTGTGATGTAAGTGATTGCAGCTACGGCTGTGGGGGTGCTGGAGACATGATCCAATAGACTTGTATGCGCCTGAATCTCCTGAACACGGCGTGACCCATTCCTAATCGATCAGAACTAAATCGGCAGAGAAAAAGCCCATTTTTAAGCACCTATTCCCCATGCACATGCGCAGATTGCCCACGGATTGTGACGCCACGCACACCCGCCCTGGACTGTTCCATCAGATGGGGGAGCTTCGGTGGTAGTCTGAGTGGCTACAGACCACTGCACTTAAATATAAACAGTCTACCTGGAGACTCAATGAGGTAATTGTAGATGTCGCCATAAGACGCGTCTGGCCATTTAGTGGGATCATTGTTTCATTATCCTGTTCGGCTGAAAGGACACTGGCCACCGAAGCTCACCCCTCTGATGGAACAGTCCAGGGCGGTTGTGCGTGGCGTCACAATCCGTGGGCAATCTGCGCATGTGCATGGGGAATAGGTGCTTAAAAATGGGCTTTTTCTCGGCCGATTAGGAATGCAACCACTTACATCACGGCTCTCATCCACATTCATTAATTTGCTCCCCCCGCAATCTCCTCCCCGATTTCAATGTAACGCGGAAGTGTAGTGGTCTATTAGGCGCTCTACAAATTAAAGTTATTATTATTATCATTCTGTTTACAATTGAACATTCCATGAAAATTTTCTATAAATTCTGCATCTTCTGAAACATTTATAAACAGAAAATTCAAAAAAAATTGCACCAAAATTTGGTAAATTCCAGTAAATATTGCAATTTTGAAACTTTTTTCTTCTCTTAAGTATCATAAATGGATTCAGCATCCTGAATAACCCCCAAAACAACTCCAACATTGTTGAAATTGATCAAGTAGTTTCTGAGATTTGGCCATTTAGGCGATTATGCAAATGAATGCTAATTATGCAAATAAAAAAAGTTGCCCAACATTTACAACTTAGCATCCGGCAGTTTCTGAGTGCTGGGGATCCGTACTATCCATATCCATCATAAAACGTTGGTGGTTCCGAAATTTCCGGGTTCACAATGGGGCTCTATGGGATGGCAAATAGACTATTACACTGGTATCTCAATGAACAGGCGCACAATGAGTGACACACACACAGACATATACAGTAACCTAACACACACACACACACACACTCACACACACACACACACACACACACACACACACAGCCTCACACACACACACACAGCCTCACACACACACACACACACACACACACACACACACACATCGCCTCTCACACACACACACATCGCCTCTCACACACACACACACACAGCCTCACACACACACACACACACAGCCTCACACACACACACACACACACACACACACACACACACACACACACACACACACACACACACACATCGCCTCTCACACACACACACATCGCCTCTCACACACACACACATCGCCTCTCACACACACACACACACATCCTCACACACACACACACACACACACACACACACATCGCCTCTCACACACACACAGCCTCACACACACACACACACACACACACACATCGCCTCTCACACACACACATACATAGCCTCTCACACACACACATACATAGCCTCTCACACACACACAGCCACACACACACACACACATACAGACACGTAGCTTCACACACACACACACACACACACACACACACACACACACACACACACACACACACACACACACACACACACACACACACACACACACACACACACACACACACACACATAGCCACTCACACACACACCCGCCCACCTCTACCTCTGATTGGCTTACCATGACATTTTACTCAACCTCAGCCAATCGCACACTGCCCACTAACCAAGGAAAAAAAGTATTGCTTCTCGGCACAGAGTTCTGTCTGATGAAAAAAACAGCTTCAATCATAGTAACGCACCGCATTTTTTGGCAGTAACGGTAACAGTGTTATTAAGATTGGAAGAGTAATGATTACTCATTACTGAATAAACGAACGCCGTTAGTAACGTCGTTATTTATAACGCCGTTATTCCCATCACTGGATGTCACAGTATGATGTCATAATCAAACATTCTAGAACATTTGTGATGTCACAGTATGATGTCATAATAGACATTCTAGAACATTTGTGATGTCACAGTATGATGTCATAATAGACATTCTAGAACATTTGTGATGTCACAGTATGATGTCATAATCAAACATTCTAGAACATTCGTGATGGCACCGTATGATGTCATAATAGACATTCTAGAACATTTGTGATGTCACAGTATGATGTCAATCAAACATTCTAGAACTTTCGTGATGGCACCGTATGATGTCATAATAGAACATTCTAGAACATTTGTGATGTCACAGTATGATGTCATAATAGAACATTCTAGAACATTTGTGTACAGTATATATTCAACAATTCTCTCAGCAGATCTCAGATATCAGAAGACAAGTGAGATCACTTGTTGTTTCCGGCTACTTGTCTGTAAGTTTGAATATATTCTGTAGATACCATTTTAAAATCACCACATGGAAAAGTAAACAATGTCCTGTACAATCCTTAATGAGCTGCGTCTGGAGGGAAGGCTCTGTGATGTGGTTATTAAAGTCAACAGCACTGAGTTGAATGCCCACAAGGCCCTCCTGTGTGACTGCAGTGACTATTTCAGGTAAGTTTAGCTTGGTTCAGGTTAGCTTGGTTCAGGTTAGCTTGGTTCAGCTCAGGTTGGTTCAGGTTAGCTTGGTTCAGGTTAGCTTGGTTAGTAAACAGATACCATACTGTACTTTTACTGTAAACAGATACTATACTGTACTTCTACTGTAAACATATACTATACTGTATGTTTACTGTAAACATATACTATACTGTACTTATACTGTAAACAGATACTATACTGTACTTCTACTGTAAACAGATACTATATTGTACTGCTATTGTAAACAGATATTATACTGTACTTCTACTGTAAAAATATACTATACTTCTACTGTGCTAAGACCCTATACTTCTACAGTGAACATATATTACTACACAGGACATAATGTTGCTTACTGTTTACTCATCAGATATCTCTATACTCTGCGTCCCACAGAGCCCTCTTCACTCGCTGGAGCGACTCAGAGAAAGCAGTCTACAGTATCCCTGGGGTGTCCCCGGGTATGATGCAGCTCATCATAGAGTACTCCTACACACGCTTTGTGCTGGTGACAGCAGAGAACGTGGAAGAGCTTCTGGTGGCTGCAGATCAGCTTCTCGTCACTGGCATAGTAGGAGCGTGCTCTGACTTCCTAGAAGGCCAGCTCTCTCTGGAAAACTGTGTCGGCATCTGGAGGTTCGCGAACATCTACAACTGCCCTGACCTGAGGCGCAAGGCCCATCTCTTCATCGTGTGCCACTTTGAGGAGATGCTGCGCGTCTCACAGGAGTTTGTGGAGCTGTCCCCGCAGCAACTGGTGGACATCATCGAGAGGGATGATCTGAACGTGAAGAGCGAGGAGACAGTGTTCAAGGCCGTCCTCCGTTGGATCGACCACTCCCGTGAGGAGCGTAAAACACACATCCCTTTGCTGCTGCCCAAGGTAACTAATTGTATTACTGTGCATTACATTAAAACAACACTAGTACAGTGGTTCTCAAACATTTGGGTCCAAACTGTTCCCTAGCAACAGAAACCGTCTACAACCGATGTCTAAGTTGTACCCGCTGTCTGCTTGTCTCTTCACAGGTTCGCATGGGCTTGATGAGGCCTGACTACTTGCTGAACAACGTCCAGAACAACCCTGTGGTGAGGTACAGCCACGACTGCAGGCCCCTCATCCTCAGCGTCCTGAACCCCCCTGTCTCCGACAGGCTCCCGAACCCCTTGATGCGTCCACGCCGGCCCCAGGAGGTCCTATTGGCCATCGGAGGCTGGAGGCACGGCGGTGGCGGCATCCTGACCATGGATGCTTACGATATCCGAGCCGGTGGATGGATGGACGTGAGCGTTGAGGGGGAGCCCCGGGGCTGGCACGGCACCGCTTATCTCCACGGTCTGGTCTACTGCGTCGGCGGCAGCGTCATAAAGGCTCTCAGCAGTGTGAGCAGGTTCAACCCCGTCACTCGCAGCTGGCTGCAAGCGGCTCCCATGCACTCACGCCGCAGTCACCTCAGCGTGGTCGTGTTGGACGGCTGTATCTACGCCATGGGAGGGAGCGACGGACACATGTACATCGACCTGAACACCGCAGAGCGCTACAAGCCTGAAACCAACCAGTGGACAGTGATCTCACCCATGCTGGAGCGCAGGCGCCGCGCCGGGGCAGCAGCCCTCCAGGGCAAGGTGGGTGGAACTGAGGGACACAGGGTGCTAGATGAACACAAGGAACGTTAGATCAGAAATCATAAATGTCTTTATTGCCAAGTAAGCTTGCACATACAAAAGATGTGTCTGGGTCCTTTGGTGCATCAACATTAACAGACAATTAAAGTAGAATGAAATCAAATAGAATATATAAACTAAATTAGAATATTCTTATCTTATTACAGGTTTACATCTGTGGTGGCTGGAACAAGAGGGCGGGGTATCTGTTCACAGCTGAGTGCTACAGCCCAGACACCGACCAGTGGACTCTGATCGCCCCCATGAGCAGCAGGCGTGCCGGAGTGGGAGTCGCTGCATACGAAGGACATGTCTATGCAGTAGGTGCACACGGAGACAAATGCTTTATACTAGATATTTTATAGATATGTATCATTTGACTTTCAATGCTTCTGTGATGCCCTCATTTCCCTAAATGGATTAATACAGTGTCTGCCTGCCTTAACCACACACTAAAACATTCCTCTCATGTGTCCTGTCCTCAGGTGGGAGGGTGGGA
>NC_140172.1:8504802-8567302 GCF_963971535.1 Notolepis coatsorum
AGATGAGGAAGAGTAGGATGAGGAGGAGGAGGAGGAGGAGGAAGAGGAGTGCTAACGATACTGTGTGAGTGGAGTCCGCCTGGCTGTCTGTGATTCTCCAAGACACAGGCTGAGGACACAAGAGTGTGTCTGTGATTCTCTGATAGATAGGATGAGGAGAGTCTTTGATAGATAGGGTGAGGAGAGTCTCTGATAGATAGGGTGAGGAGAGTCTCTGATAGATAGGGTGAGGAGAGTCTCTGATAGATAGGGTGAGGAGAGTCTCTGATAGATCGGGTGAGGAGAGAGTCTGATAGATAGGGTGAGGAGAGAGTCTGATAGATAGGGTGAGGAGAGAGAGTTATTATTCATTGTTTTGTATTTCTAATCAAGTACTCAAAAACAGCATTTTTCTACCTCCACTGTGTGGCCTGGTGGCAACAAACAGAGGGGGGCATGCGTTATTATGCAGCTGAGTTGGCTGTGTGTTTTGGGGCATGCTGACAGGTCGAATATTGTGCACTGGTTGGGGCTGGTGCTGGTCATTAATGTCATCTTCTGGCTGAGCATCGGCCAACTGTGAGCATTACCATCATTAACATTAAAAAAGGGCAAGTGATGTGCGCCTGCCTTGCTCCTAACAACTGGAGCACTTATGTCATAAGGATGAACTGAAACATCTGGCTTTGAATATATCAGCGTGGTAGCTGCTGCTTCAGCCTGTGCAGGGCGGCACCTTTTTAATTCAATGTCTTTAAGATAGTTAATTTTGGCTGCTATTTCTCCTTGTAATTCTAATGTTTCTCTCTTTTTTTGTAACATTTGTTCCTGTTCTTCAATGGCATGTTTTTCTTGTAACATATTAGCTTTAGCGAATAAGCCTTCTCTCTCTGCCTCCGCGTTGATGCGTAATGCGTTTGAGGAAGAGGAAGAGTGGGAGGAAGAGTGGCTAGACCTCGTTGAGCGTGTGGCCATCATATTTGGATCGCAGTCTTCATTTCGGGCTGCGGCACTGCAGATATACCCTATACCTTCATTTTCACCTTCGTCAGCTGGCAGACCTTCCACTTGAATCAAGTTGAGTGAATCAGCATTTTCTACGTCGGTTATCCACTTTGTAACTTTGGCAAGGAATGAGATTATCTGTGTGGCTCTCGGCTGATACCATTTCTCATCGCCCTCTTGTCTTGCGCTCTCATACAACATTTGCGCATATGAGACATGCAAGGCTTTAAAACCATCCGAAAGTCCGTTAAACTTTATCATGTTCCCTTTGACTTCATCCAGGCATTCTTTATCAGACATTAGGCTGTGCACAATGTTCATTCTCCATGTTAAATGGGAAGCCTTTCCTTGTCTCGATGCGCGCAGCTGCGCCTCATCCATATCATTAACGGGCACGTCTGCCTCATCTGAACTCGCCATTTTAATTCAGAATAAATAAATCCAAAATGTCTTCAACGTGTTTAGAAACAGTGGCTGGTTATTTCATTATCCTTGTCTTTCCCAATTAAGACTTCCAAAGTCAATTCATGGCTGTTGGCTCCGCTGCTCTTTTTATCCATGAATGCCACAAGCACAAAATAAAATATTCACTGTCCATAAACACCGTTATCAGAGGTGAAGTCCGTTTAGCTCTGTCCTATAACTCTATTTGAATATTCCTTTCTTGGCCACTTGTAGGGCTGGGAAGCAGTGTCAGACTCGCAGTCGCAGAACAGAAACCACTACACGTTTTTGTTGCTCTTTTTGCTCTTTTAATGTCCAGCAAGAACAAAATATGAAAAACAATATCGTACATAGAAATAAACAAGAGATCCTAATAATCTCGGGAACAAAAGGTTGCGTCTGCGTTGCGTGTCAATGTTAGTATTGCTGCTGCCTGCTGCCCTGCCGTCACACGCCGCACCTGTGGCTTATAGCGTTAGCCCCGCCCCATTCACCTGAGCAAAGTGCCCCACTCACTGAAACAGAGAAATGTATTAATGCAGGTTCAGAATGAATCAAAACAGTTAAGCTTAAATGCGGCTCTTACAATGATGATGATGATGATGATGATGATGATGATGATGATGATGATATGATGATGATGATGATGATGATGATGATGATGATGATGATAACATCCAACCAATACGTCCCTCCTACATAGACGGCAAGTTGATTGATACAAACTGAACTAAAAATAACAAAGCACTGTCTAGAGTCTAGACCTCTCTAAATCACACCGTTTTGTTGATTTTGATTGAGAAAATTGGAGAGGAAAGGGACAAAATAAATAAAAGCATACTTTGTATGAATTTCAATTAATTGTCTCAGTTGGGGATTATAATGAGCCTGTCAGGGTGTTCTTTCTGATCAGGAGAGGCTCTGACAATTACTCATTTCATATGCAGACTGTCATTATCAGTTTGGCGTTGTCTACAGACCACATACTTGTTTAAATGTATTTAATTATCTATTTATTTATGGCTAACACAGACAGACACACACGCACACGCACGCGCACACACACACACACACACACACACACACACACACACACACACACACACACACACACACACACACACACACACACACACACACACACACACACACACACACACACACACACACACACACACACACACACACACACACACACACACACACACACACACACACACACACACACACACACACACACACACACACACACACACACACACACACACACACACACACACACACACACACACACACACACACACACACACACACACACACACACACACACACACACACACACACACACACACACACACACACACACACACACACACACACACACACACACACACACACACACACACACACACACACACACACACACACACACACACACACACACACACACACACACACACACACACACACACACACACACACACACACACACACACGTGCCGTGAGTGAATTTGTGAATGTGAGGAACAAAAAATTGTAAAGCGCTATATAAATGCACCATGTACCATTTACACATACAGTATGCACGCACAAACAGTGACCTTTTAATGCTTAGTTTGGACATTCCATTCGACTAACATTCATTCCCTAACTCCTTACCCTAAAATAGGCCCGTTGTTAGGGTTTGTAACCGACCTCAAACGCAACGGCACAGAGAGAGTTGTTCAGAGTTAGCCAAAGCAAGGGCGTATTTATTTTCAGAGTTACAAGATGGAATTAAGTTGAGCAACCGAACAAACGGGGAATCTGGCATGTGAAGATTGTTGCGGCTCTGCAGATTCTCCCAGTAGGTGGTGGAGAGGAATTGGCTTGTGACGTCTGAAGCCGCTCTGCAGATCCTCCCAGCTTTCACTCCCGGTGGAAACGGAGAGAGAGAGAAATCTGAGTAGCCCAGCGCACAACAGAAACAGAGAGGTGACTGATCCAGTATATATCCAAGTGACTTGATCTTCGGTGTACCACACACAGTTAGCAGAGTCCAGAGAAAAAACAATACGGTAATCCAAAGAGTAAATCCAACACAAAAATAGGTGAGAACAGTACAAACAAAAACGGGATCTCTTCGGTGTTTCACAAACACACAAAAAACTGATGATCCAAAAGAACTGTTTCCAAAAAACTCACCAGAGCGCAACGCGTAAAGCGGGCAGATAACGAGGCGCAGCTCAGAACGGGAAACCAGGTTCTCCACAGGGATTCTCCACGAAAGTCCTGGAGAGCAAAAGACAGCAAACAGCGACGGGGAAGGCAGGCAAATGCAGGAGTTTTCAGAACGATCCAACATCGATAGTAGGGGGATCAGGGTATATAAAGCCATAGGGCGCTGATTACAAGCTGTGACAGCTGCGGGATGAAATTGACACTTGCTCCAGAAGCGTGTGGCGGGGAGAGCACCAATCAACACGGCACCTTACAGGAACGGAGCGTGTGGTGGGGAATGCAATTAATCAACAAAGTACCTTAAAGGAACGGAGCGTGTGGCGGGGAGCGGACCAAACCTCACACCCGTGTTACCATTTCTCAAAATGTGCTTATTAAAATGACTAAGCCATGGTTTCATCGCCAGTAGTCATTTTAACCACATTTACCGCTCTGGCCAAGGAGTGGATTCGGTCAACACATTCTGTCAATCTACCTAGTCTCATAATGTTCACTATGTTCTATCTTGACTAAATACATTGTTTTATGCAGCCCATGGCACTTCTTGTACCCCCCCCCTCGCCCATGCTGCTATGACACCTGGATTTCCCTAAGTGTATTAATAAAGTAACATCTTATCTCAGATGTATCTGGGGGCAGCGGTGGCCTAAAGGTTAGAGAAGCGGGTTTTGTGACCGGAAAGTCGCCGGTTCGATCCCCCGGACCGGCAGGGAAAATCTGGGCTCTCCTCACCCTATCTATCAGAGACACTTAACACCAACCGCTGAAGTGCCCTTGAGCAAGGCACTAAACCCCCAACTGATCCAGTGGAGTTGCTCAGTGGCCAACGGTGGCAGACTGTCGTTACATGTGTTGTAAGCCATGTAAGAACAAAGATTTCAAAGAGTGTTGGTATTATGTGGAGGTCAAGGTATTGGCTGAACCAACAATCTTCTGTTATCTTATATAATGCTTTGGTCCTTCCATATTTGAATTATTGTGTTGAGGTGTGGGGAAATACCTATGAAACCAACCTACTTCCTTTGGTTATGCTCCAAAAAAGAGCAATTAGGATTGTAACAAATGAGAGCTACAAAGCACATACAAATTCTTTGTTTTTAAAACTTTCAGTTCTGAAATTAAAGGACCTGGTGGATTACAAAACTGCCCAGTTCATGTACAGAGTCATTCACCACAGCCTTCCTGACAAGATACAGAAATTGTTCTGTGAGAGAGCTGGACTCCAAAGATATAACCTTAGAGGGAAACTCAAACTGGAACAGCAATCTTCAAGACTAACCAGGAAGGCTATGTGTATTTCTCTGTGTGGAGTTACCTTGTGGAATAATCTGGAGGAGGAGATCAAATCCAGTCAATCCATAAATATATTAAAGAGGAAATTCAAAATGATGGTGTTCACAAAATACACCAGGGAGGAAGACCAACGTATTATATGAGAATGATTTGAAGGGTGACATGAGAGTATAGTCTAGCGTGTGTGTGTGCATGTGTGATTGTGTTGTGTGTAGTTGAAGTATAGTATTGCAAATTGTATGGTATTATATGTATTGGTAATCGTGTCATACTTGCTGAAGTATATAGTTATTGATGGGGGATGGAAACATATAAGCTTTGCTTCTTCCATCTCCTTTTCAAACAGTGTATAGTTTCTGGCTGTTTTATTTTTAAACTTTTGGGGGGGGGGGGGTTCCTCTTTTCCCATTTCATTTATTTTCAAATGTTGTTTTGCCGGACAATGGTAAATGTAGCCAAACTAACACTGTGGTTTGAAATAAAACGATTGAATCTTGAATCTTGAAACGTTGTTGTCTGTAGCTGTCACTGCCGTCACATGTCTTGTTGTCTGCAGCTGTCACTGCCGTCACATGTGTTGTTGTCTGTAGCTGTCACTGCCGTCACATGTCTTGTTGTCTGTAGCTGTCACTGCCGTCACATGTGTTGTTGTCTGTAGCTGTCACTGCCGTCACATGTCTTGTTGTCTGTAGCTGTCACTGCCGTCACATGTGTTGTTGTCTGTAGCTGTCACTGCCGTCACATGTCTTGTTGTCTGTAGCTGTCACTGCTGTCACATGTGTTGTTGTCTGTAGCTGTCACTGCCGTCACATGTATTGTTGTCTGTAGCTGTCACTGCCGTCACATGACTTGTTGTCTGTAGCTGTCACTGCCCTCACATGTCTTGTTGTCTGTAGCTGTCACTGCCGTCACATGACTTGTTGTCTGTAGCTGTCACTGCCGCCACATGTCTTGTTGTCTGTAGCTGTCACTGCCCTCACATGTCTTGTCTGTAGCTGTCACTGCCGTCACATGTCTTGTTGTCTGTAGCTGTCACTGCCGTCACATGACTTGTTGTCTGTAGCTGTCACTGCCGCCACATGTCTTGTTGTCTGTAGCTGTCACTGCCGTCACATGTCTTGTCTGTAGCTGTCACTGCCGTCACATGTCTTGTTGTCTGTAGCTGTCACTGCCGTCACATGTCTTGTTGTCTGTAGCTGTCACTGCCGTCACATGTGTTGTTGTCTGTAGCTGTCACTGCCGTCACATGTGTTGTTGTCTGTAGCTGTCACTGCCGTCACATGTGTTGTTGTCTGTAGCTGTCACTGCCGTCACATGTCTTGTTGTCTGTAGCTGTCACTGCCGTCACATGTCTTGTTGTCTGCAGCTGTCACTGCCGTCACATGTGTTGTTGTCTGTAGCTGTCACTGCCGTCACATGTCTTGTTGTCTGTAGCTGTCACTGCCGTCACATGTCTTGTTGTCTGTAGCTGGCACTGCCGTCACATGACTTGTTGTCTGTAGCTGTCACTGCCGCCACATGTCTTGTTGTCTGTAGCTGTCACTGCCGTCACATGTCTTGTCTGTAGCTGTCACTGCCGTCACATGACTTGTTGTCTGTAGCTGTCACTGCCGTCACATGTCTTGTTGTCTGTAGCTGTCACTGCCCTCACATGTCTTGTCTGTAGCTGTCACTGCCGTCACATGTCTTGTTGTCTGTAGCTGTCACTGCCGTCACATGTCTTGTCTGTAGCTGTCACTGCCGTCACATGTCTTGTTGTCTGCAGCTGTCACTGCCGTCACATGTGTTGTTGTCTGTAGCTGTCACTGCCGTCACATGTCTTGTTGTCTGTAGCTGTCACTGCCGTCACATGTGTTGTTGTCTGTAGCTGTCACTGCCGTCACATGACTTGTTGTCTGTAGCTGTCACTGCCGCCACATGGCTTGTTGTCTGTAGCTGTCACTGCCGTCACATGTCTTGTCTGTAGCTGTCACTGCTGTCACATGTCTTGTTGTCTGTAGCTGTCACTGCCGTCACATGTCTTGTTGTCTGTAGCTGTCACTGCCGTCACATGTGTTGTTGTCTGTAGCTGTCACTGCCATCACATGTGTTGTTGTCTGTAGCTGTCACTGCCGTCACATGTCTTGTTGTCTGCAGCCGTCACTGCTGTCACATGTGTTGTTGTCTGTAGCTGTCACTGCCGTCACATGTCTTGTTGTCTGTAGCTGTCACTGCCGTCACATGTCTTGTTGTCTGTAGCTGTCACTGCCGTCACATGACTTGTTGTCTGTAGCTGTCACTGCCGCCACATGTCTTGTTGTCTGTAGCTGTCACTGCCCTCACATGTCTTGTCTGTAGCTGTCACTGCCGTCACATGACTTGTTGTCTGTAGCTGTCACTGCCGCCACATGTCTTGTTGTCTGTAGCTGTCACTGCCGTCACATGTCTTGTCTGTAGCTGTCACTGCCGTCACATGTCTTGTCTGTAGCTGTCACTGCCGTCACATGTCTTGTTGTCTGTAGCTGTCACTGCCGTCACATGTCTTGTTGTCTGTAGCTGTCACTGCTGTCACATGTGTTGTTGTCTGTAGCTGTCACTGCCGTCACATGTGTTGTTGTCTGTAGCTGTCACTGCTGTCACATGTCTTGTTGTCTGTAGCTGTCACTGCCGTCACATGTCTTGTTGTCTGTAGCTGTCACTGCCGTCACATGTCTTGTTGTCTGTAGCTGTCACTGCCGTCACATGTGTTGTTGTCTGTAGCTGTCACTGCCGTCACATGTCTTGTTGTCTGTAGCTGTAACTGAGGGGTACAATTCCCTGACTGTATTGATAAGTATGGTATCATTAAACCACTACCGATTATGTACTTTAACTACTGGCCACACAGTACATGATATAGATATGATGAACACTTTCCCACCTGATGAAACGAAGTCCACACAAATGTATAAATCGAATATTTTATATAGCAAAGGGTATATACAACGTTCACTTAATGACATTTATGATTTGAATGCACTTGTAAGGCAAATGAGTATTCGTAGGCAAATCAACATTGAATGTCCAATCTCTGGTTACGCAGGGAGCAAGTATACAACCTGGTTCTTTAGGGAACTATAGCGATGGTACTTAAATGATTATAGCTGGATACACTAAAGGGGGGTCCCGCTGGTTGTAAGTCAGTAGGGGGGGGGGGGGGGGTTAGGAGAGCCGCTGGCGATATCCCATCTGGCAGACGATTTCTTGGGAGAATTCAGAGTGCTGAACACGGTGCCCACAGAACCTCGGTCCACAGATGAATACAGCTGGGCCCTCTTGTAGACGGTAGCTGCCGGTCCACAACGAAGAGACGTGAGGCGACCTCACTCGGGGTAGAGCGCCGTCTCACCTGGACTCCTCTCGGGGGGTAGTTCCAACACTCACAAGTGTTGGCTGTTATCCATGGCATAATCAAAGCACCCAAAGCAAGTAGATAATCCAAGCCGTGTAGGGCTCGCCGTCGTCCGGGTAAAGTAATCCAATGTGCGGGTCCACTCGTCCTGGCCCAGAACTCCTCGGATGAAAGCACCACACGTGGTCTGCCTAGCCTGGTTAAGACTCTAGATAACGCCAGGAACGATGGGGGGTACTGCTCACTTTATAACTCTAACCGAACGATGCACCATACATAATAGACTATTATTAACTTAATAGAAATACGTCCCACTCGACGGTATAGTGCCAAACTATGACAATTCAACTATTAATCCACACGATGTCTCAATGCCTATTCTGAGGCCAAGTAGGCCATACTGCACCACACGTGGGTCGTGGGTGAGGCTTCACGTCTGTTACTAGGTTGGAGGGTAAAGGACTAATGGACTAAAAGAAAGTTCTACTTTACTTGCGCCATATATATATGCGCTGTGAACAAATAGTACCATTCGTATTTCGCCAGACGTATTCCTACGCGGAACCGGGCTTGTAACAACATGTTCGTCGGCACGATTGAACTTGAACCAAGGGGCTTGGCTGCTGGCGCCAGGTTCTTGTCCAATGAGAGAATGAAACTATTATGGGCTGTTAGTAGACTAAAGGGATATTCAGTGTATATGTACAAGGAACATACAAGGGATATCAAACGATATACAAATACTATTAAATATATATCCATAAATAAATATATATATTCGGTTTAATCTGATCCTTCACAACAGCCGCCCCCTAATTAGTCCCACCTAATTAGCTAAGCAGAGACAGATTAACCGCACTGTCTACCACTCAAGGTCCGCTGTAAGGGTCAGTCAACTCACAAAGTCGTGGGGTCATGGTCGTCATCGATAGTGTCTGGGAGTCTGGGCAGTTCTATTAGCCTCGCCACGGGTCGTGTGTAAGTTCGCCCTTGGACGAGCACTTCAGCTGCTCGAACCTTGCCATCGGCACCGGTGATCACTTTGCTTACGCGGCCAGCCGGCCACATAGCTCTGGGTAGTGACTGGTCGATAATCATGACGACTGTTCCTTCTGTCAAATTGTCTCTCTCTTTTACCCACTTCTGGCGGGTCTGTAGAGACGGTAGGTAGTGGAGTAGAAAGCTGTTCCAAAACTTGTCAGCTAGTACTTGACTGTACCTCCACATTCTTCGGCCGTTCGCTTCTTCAGGCCTGTACATTGTCTGGGGTAGCGCGGGGTCCAGCCGCCCCATCAAGAGTGTGTTGGGGGTGACTGGGTCGACATCTGCTACATCACTGGAGACGTAGCCGAGGGGCTTGTAGTTCAATACTCCCTCGATCTCCGTGAGGACTGTCATTAGGACTTCTTCCGCCACAGTCTGGGCCCCAAGCACGGCATACAGGGCTGTCTTTATAGAACGTACTTCTCGTTCCCAGGTTCCACCGACGTGGGGTGCGTTCGGGGGATTAAACTGGAAGTCAATCTGGGATGGAGCGAGGTGGGTCTTAAGTTCTGGGCCCATAGCTTGGAAGCTCTCTCTCAGCTCTCTTTCTCCGCCTTTGAAGTTTGTCCCGTGATCAGACAACAATGTAGACGGTTTTCCTTTCCGTGATGTGAATCTTCGGAAGGCCATAAGGAATGAGTCTGTGCTCATGGTCGGAAGGAGTTCGATATGTATCGCTCTGGTGGTCATGCATTTGAATACAATACCCCACCGCTTCTCGGTTCCTCTTCCTTTCTTTATATACAACGGGCCAAAACAGTCCATGCCTGTGGAGTGGAATGGCTTGTCGGCGAGTCGGAGGCAACAGGGAGGTAGGTCAGCCATCCGGGGTATGCTGGGCTGCGCGCGCCACTTTCGGCAGTCTAGACAGGTTCGCTGGAAGCGTCGCACTGCTTCTCTTCCTTGAAGTATCCAATAGCGACGTCTGATCTCCGCGAAGACTCTCTCTGCTCCTGCGTGGTGCACATCCTCGTCGTATTTCTTTATGATCAGCTCTGTGACCTTGTGTCGGCTGTTCAAGACTATCGGGTACTTAACGTCATCCGGTAGATTGGGGGCTCTCCGCAGACGACCACCCACTCTGATGAGATTATGGGCGTCGCTCTCGGGTGCCAGGTGGAGCAGTCTGCTGTCTGATGGGACGGGCTTTCCTCCCTGTAGACAGTCTAGCTCATCGGGGAACGAGTCTCTCTGGGCTCGTTGTAGTAGAAGAAGTTCTGCTTCTTCGTAGTCAGCTGCTGAAATGTCGGCAGTGGGCTGAATCTCTGGGTGGTGCCGCAGAAATGTCTTTAGCTGCGCACTCTGTAGGGTAATGCAATCATCTATGTTGGGGTCTGTGGAGGCGACTGTGCTCAGTCCACAGAACATAGGTTTCTTGTTCTCAGCCTCCTCTTTACTCGCTTCCCGTGGGGTGGGCGTAGGCCACTCTTCTTCCGGGAGCTTGAGGAACTCTGGTCCGTCACTGTAGATGTTGCGACGGGTGAGGTCATCTAGGGACATTCCCCGGGTGATGACGTCAGCTGGGTTGTGTTTGGTGTCCACATACCGCCAGCTCGCTGCTTCTGTTAGCTCTTGAATCTCGGTGACTCTGACTCCCACGAAGACCTTGTATCTGCATGAATCAGACTTGATCCATGTGAGTACTGTCGTGGAATCTGACCACAAGATTGTTCTGTGCACCGGAATGGTGAGTTCACGTTGGATTAGCGTGGCTAGATGCGCTCCTGCTAGGGCTGCGCAGAGCTCTAGACGCGGGATAGATTGTTGCTTGCGTGGGGCTATTCTTGAGCGAGCCAGGATGAAAGCAGTGTGTATCTCTCCTCCCTTCTCTTGGGCACGCAAGTAGGCCACCGATCCATAGGCTACTTCGGAGGCGTCACTGAAGACGTGTAGATCCATCTTGCATGTCTCTGGCCTCACTGTGGGTGGGAAGTAGCTGCGGCGTATATTGACGCCTGGGAGTGAGCGGAGCTCCGTCTCCCACTCTCTCCATGTGGAGGCAAGGTGTGCGGGTATTGGGTCGTCCCAGCCCTGGTCCTTGTCCCATAGCGCTCGTACAATCTTCTTTGCCCTGGTGGTGTAAGGTAGAATACATCCCAACGGGTCATATTGTCTGGCGAGTGTTCTGTACACACTCCGTCTGGTGGTCGGTATCGCCGTCGACCTTCCCTGCTCCGTGGTCAGGGGTTTGTGTCTATAGTGGAGCGAGTCTGTTTTGAAGCGCCAGACTAGTCCTAGTGTCATTTCTTGGGCTTCTCCTGGGATGGTCGCCATCCAGGTCTCGCTGCTGGCAGCCTTGTCCGCGGGGGAGAGGCTGCGCAATACGTGCGGGTCGCTGCTGGCCTGCTGCCGGAGATCAAAGCCGTCTTTGATCAGAGAGGCGCGGAGCAGCGCACGGCGTCGCCAGTCAATCTTCGTTACGTGTCTCGCTGTGATTAGCTTCTCAATCTCAGCGCGGTACACACTCTCTTGAGCGGGGTCTTTGGCTAGGCGCCGCTCTGTGTTCAATAGATACCGCTCCGTGGCGTCTTTCTTTGCGTGAAAGGTGGGCATTCCCTCTCGCCTCAGGAGTGGAGTTGCGTATCTCATCACTCCGCCGACTGTGACTCTCTTTGTCCCTTGCTCGAGGAGGTTTATGGCGTAAATGTCTTCTTTAGAACGAATGTCTTTCTTTTCGTTCTTAAAGGGCATTGTCTCTAGTGTCCATAGCCTCTCGACATGCTGCAGGAGAGTGGTGTCTTCTTCTGTCGCTCTGGAGTGGAGGCAGCTAGTGGCTGCTGTTCGGTTGAGAGATTGAGCGAGGGGGCCTTGTAGTGTCCACCCTAGGCGGGTCTCGACTGCTGCAGGACAGCCTCTGGGTCCTGTATGGACCCGGTCTATCGGGACTATGAGATCTGCATGGTCGGAGCCTATCAGCAGGGTCGGGGTGACTCCTCTCGGTAGGTAGTTCCAACACTCACTAGTGTTGGCTGTTATCCATGGCATAATCAAAGCACCCAAAGCAAGTAGATAATCCAAGCCGTGTAGGGCTCGCCGTCGTCCGGGTAAAGTAATCCAATGTGCGGGTCCACTCGTCCTGGCCCAGAACTCCTCGGATGAAAGCACCACACGTGGTCTGCCCAGCCTGGTTAAGACTCTAGATAACGCCAGGAACGATGGGGGGTACTGCTCACTTTATAACTCTAACCGAACGATGCACCATACATAATAGACTATTATTAACTTAATAGAAATACGTCCCACTCGACGGTATAGTGCCAAACTATGACAATTCAACTATTAATCCACACGATGTCTCAATGCCTATTCTGAGGCCAAGTAGGCCATACTGCACCACACGTGGGTCGTGGGTGAGGCTTCACGTCTGTTACTAGGTTGGAGGGTAAAGGACTAATGGACTAAAAGAAAGTTCTACTTTACTTGCGCCATATATATATGCGCTGTGAACAAATAGTACCATTCGTATTTCGCCAGACGTATTCCTACGCGGAACCGGGCTTGTAACGACATGTTCGTCGGCACGATTGAACTTGAACCAAGGGGCTTGGCTGCTGGCGCCAGGTTCTTGTCCAATGAGAGAATGAAACTATTATGGGCTGTTAGTAGACTAAAGGGATATTCAGTGTATATGTACAAGGAACATACAAGGGATATCAAACGATATACAAATACTATTAAATATATATCCATAAATAAATATATATATTCGGTTTAATCTGATCCTTCACAACAGTAGCTGTCACTGCATGTCTTGTACACAGACACCACAGGCCTCAGACGAGATGCAAAGTGAATCATTTCACTGTTTCCATAGCAGCTTAAATTTGATTATAGTTACATTTCAGTTACACTGGTATCTCAATGAACAGGCGCACAATGAGTGCAAACACACAGACAGACATATACAGTAACCTAACACACACACACACACACACACATCGCCTCTCACACACACACACACACAGCCTCACACACACACACACACACACACAAACATCGCCCCTCACACACACACACACACACACACACACACACAGCCTCACACACACACACATACATAGCCTCTCACACACACACACAGCCTCACACACACACACATACATAGCCTCTCACACACACACACAGCCTCACACACACACACACACAGATCGCCTCTCACACACACACACACACACAGCCACACACACACAGCCTCACACACACACACACACACATACATAGCCTCTCACACACACACATACATAGCCTCTCACACACACACAGCCACACACACACACACACATACAGACACGTAGCTTCACACACAGACACACACACACACACACACACAGACACATAGCCACTCACACACACACCCGCCCACCTCTACCTCTGATTGGCTTACCATGACATTTTACTCAACCTCAGCCAATCACGCACTGCCCACTAACCAAGGAAAAAAAGTATTGCTTCTCGGCACAGAGTTCTGTCTGATGAAAAAAACAGCTTCAATCATAGTAACACGCCACATTTTTTGGCAGTAACGGTAACAGTGTTATTAAGATTGGAAGAGTAATGATTACTCGTTACTGAACAAACGAATGCCGTTAGTAACCGCTGTTATTTATAACGCCGTTATTTATAACACCGTTATTCCCATCACTGGATGTCACAGTATGATGTCATAATCAAACATTCTAGAACATTTGTGTCCTGTACAATCCTTAATGAGCTGCGTCTGGAGGGAAGGCTCTATGATGTGGTTATTAAAGTCAACAGCACTGAGTTGAATGCCCGCAAGGCCCTCCTGTGTGACTGCAGTGACTATTTCAGGTAAGTTTAGCTTGGTTCAGGTTAGCTTGGTTCAGGTTAGCTTGGTTCAGCTCAGGTTGGTTCAGGTTAGCTTGATTCAGGTTAGCTTGGTTAGTAAATCAAATCAAATCAAATCAAATTTATTTATAGGGCCCGACAACACACGTTAATGTCCCCATGGGCCGTACAGATCTTCTTTAAACAAGTCAAGAAGAAAACATAACAATAAGTCAAGAACAGAACAAGAACACCATAAGGTGCAAACATTTTTAGATGGATGCAAATAAATGAAAGAATGCAAGCACTCCCAGACATACCCCACGCGAAGGTACGGAAAAACTCACTAAAACCTAACAATAGGGAAAAAAGCTCCACAGGCAGTGTGGAGGAGAGAAACCTTAGAAGGGCCATTCAAGGGGGGATCTCCCTTCTTAGATGTTGGTGATAGTAGTGTTGCAGACGGACAGTTGGTAAGCATGCACTCATGTGTGTAGTGGAACACAGATGAGTGCATGCAATAGCAACTGTACATTTTGAAAAATTAAAGATAGAGCTAATAGCGATAGTAAACAGATACCATACTGTACTTTTACTGTAAACAGATACTATACTGTACTTATACTGTAAACAGATACTATACTGTACTTCTACTGTAAAAATATACTATACTGCACTTCTACTGTAAACAGATAATATACTGTACTTCTACTGTAAATGGATAATATACTGTACTTCTACTGTAAACAGATACTATACTGTACTTCTACTGTAAAAATATACTATACTGCACTTCTACTGTAAACAGATAATATACTGTACGTCTACTGTAAACATATACTATACTGTACTTCTACTGTAAACAGATACTATACTGTACTTGTACTGTAAAAATATACTATACTTCTACTGTGCTTAGACCCTATACTTCTACAGTGAACATATATTACTACACAGGACAGAATGTTGCTTACTGTTTACTCATCAGATATCTCTACTCTGCGTCCCACAGAGCCCTCTTCACTCACTGGAGCGACTCAGAGAAAGCAGTCTACACTATCCCTGGGGTGTCCCCGGGTATGATGCAGCTCATCATAGAGTACTCCTACACACGCTTTGTGCTGGTGACAGCAGAGAACGCGGAAGAGCTTCTGGTGGCTGCAGATCAGCTTCTCGTCACTGGCATAGTAGGAGCGTGCTGTGACTTCCTAGAAGGCCAGCTGTCTCTGGAAAACGGTGTCAGCATCTGGAGGTTGGCGGACATCTACTGCTGCCCTGACCTGAGGCGCAAGGCCCATCTCTTCATCGTGTGCCACTTTGAGGAGATGTTGCAGGTCTCACAGGACAAACAGCTGTCCCTGCAGCAACTGGTGGACATCATCGAGAGGGATGATCTGAACGTGAAGAGCGAGGAGACGGTGTTCGAGGCCGTCCTCCGTTGGATCGACCACTCCCGTGAGGAGCGTAAAACACACATCCCTTTGCTGCTGCCCAAGGTAACTAATTGTATTACTGTGCATTACATTAAAACAACACTAGTACAGTGGTTCTCAAACATTTGGGTCCAAACTGTTCCCTAGCAACAGAAACCGTCTACAACCGATGTCTAAGTTGTACCCGCTGTCTGCTTGTCTCTTCCCAGGTTCGCATGGGCTTGATGAGGCCTGACTACTTCAGGAGCAACGTCCAAAACAACCCTGTGGTGAGGGACAGCCACGACTGCAGGCCCCTCATCCTCAGCGTCCTAATAATAATAATAAAAATAGATTGAATTTTAAGAGAGAAGCGCCTTTCTCAGACTCAAGGACACTGTACAAGGAAAGGATGGACAAAAATAAAAATAAGAAATAAAATTGAGAACAAATATAATAAAATACATAAAATATCTGTGTATAGTAACAACAAGAAAAAACAAATAAGATAAGAGATAAAAAATAAAAAGGAGGCAAGTTCTGTCCAATTGGATGAAGTGGTTGAAATTAACAAACAAACAAACAACAAAACAAAACAACGGAATCTATGGCTTAAAAAAAGTCAGGGGTGGGCTACTTGGGAGCGGGGCCGTGTTGCGTGAAGGCAAGTGTGAACAGGTGGGTTTTTAGCTTGGTTTTGAAGAGGTTGATGGTGTCAGAGCCTCGGATGAGTGGGGAGAGGGAGTTCCACAGTCTGGGGGCAGCTGCAGCGAAAGCTCGGTCTCCCAGTGTGGAACGCCTGGTGCGGGGGATGGTGAGGAGGTCGGAGTTGGAGGATCGGAGGCCTCGTGCTGGAGTGTAGGGGTGGAGTAGGTTGGTCAGGTAGGAAGGGGCCAACCCGTGCAGGGATTTGTAGGTGAGGAGGAGGATCTTGTAGGGGATTCGGTAGTTGATGGGGAGCCAGTGGAGTTTTTGCAGGGTGGGGGTGATGTGCTGCCAGGGTTTGGTGCGCGTGAGGACCCTCGCAGCAGAGTTTTGGACGTACTGTAAGCGATCCAGAACCTTCTTGGAGGCACCAAGAAGGATTCCGTTACAGTAGTCGAGGCGGGAAGTGATGAAGGCGTGAATGAGTGTTTCCGCTGAGGTGTCGGAGAGTGAGGGGCGGAGGCGGGAGATGGTTCTGAGGTGGAAGAAGGCGGATCTGGTGACAGACTTGACGTGAGGGTGAAATGAGAGGGTGGAGTCCAGTATTACGCCAAGGTTCCTTACCTCTGTGGAGGGGCAGATGGAGTAGCCATCCACGGAGAGAACAAGGTGGTCGATCTTTTGGAGGAGGGCTGGGGAGGCTACAACTATGAGTTCGGTCTTCTTACTATTGAGTTGAAGGAAATTGGTGGTCATCCATGTTTTTATGTCCTGGAGGCAGGCAGTGAGGGAGGGGGGAGGAAGGGGGGCCGAGGGTTTGGTGTGGAGGTAAAGCTGTGTGTCGTCTGCATAGAAGTGGAAGTGGAGGCTGTGTTTCCTTATGATGTCACCGAGTGGGAGGAGGTAAATCATAAAAAGGAGCAGACCTAGCACTGAACCCTGGGGAACACCCTGTTTAACAAGTGCTGGAGCTGACCTGGAGCCCCCGAGGGAAACATACTGCCACCTGTTGGTGAGGTAGGATGTGAACCAGGACAAGGGGGTACCAGTGATGCCAAGGACACTTTCCAGGCGGTCTAGGAGGAACCCCCCTGGCTCCGACAGGCTCCCAAACCCCCTGACCCGCCCACGCCTGCCCCAGCAGGTCCTATTGGCCGGATGCACGGCAGCATAACCATGGAGGCTTACGATATCCGAGCCGGTGGATGGATGGACGTGAGCGTTGAGGGGGAGAGTCACCGGTTCTGCAATGGCACCGCTTATCTCCACGGTCTGGTCTACTGCGTCGGTGGCCAATACGGCGTACAGCCTCTCAGCAGTGTGCGCAGGTTCAACCCTGTCACTCGCAGCTGGCTGCAGGCGGCTCCCATGCACTCACGCCGCAGTAGCCTCAGCGTGGTCGTGTTGGGCGGCTCTATCTACGCCATGGGAGGGTGGGACAGAGGCGTGTATCTGAACACCGCCGAGCGCTACGAGCCTGAAACCAACCAGTGGACAGTGATCTCACCCATGCTGGAGCACAGGAGCGACGCCGGGGCAGCAGCCCTCCAGGGCAAGGTGGGTGGAACTGAGGGACACAGGGTGGAAGATGAACCCAAGGAACGTGAATGAATGAATGAATGAAAACTTTATTTAACAGATTGCAGAATGGGTACAATACAGTACGGCTCAATACATACAATTGTTAAGGGGATGCAGACCTGAGAAAGACGTTTGTCTTGTTTCCATCAGGGTCCCCCATTTTCAATTCATATAGAATCAGATCATAAATCATAAATGTCTTTATTGCCAAGTAAGCTTGCACATACAAAAGATGTGTCTGGGTCCTTTGGTGCATCGACATTAACAGACAATTGAAGTAGAATGAAATCAAATGGAATATATAAACTAAATTAGAATATTCTTTCTTATATTCTTATATTCTTATTCTTTCAACAGGAGGACAGAGTGTCTGCTCACAGCTGAGTGCTACAGCCCAGACACCGACCAGTGGACTCTGATCGCCCCCATGAGCAGCAGGCGTGTCGGAATGGGAGTGGCTGCGTACGGAGGACACGTCTATGCGGTAGGTGCACACAGAGACAAATGCTTTATACTAGATATTTTATAGTTATATATCGTATTTGCTTATCGCGTCCCGCTCTGAGCCTTATGAGATACCCCTTATCTCCTATGATACCTACTGTATCCCCAACGAACAACTACATGCACCCACACCTGTATGGGGCCCCGCCCCTATGGAGGCGTAGCCCATATAACCATGACTCTGGTCACCAAACACCATTCCTCTATTTTCGTTCCAGCGTACTGGCTGCGTGCACCATACGTAACTAGCTGGATGAAAAAGATCAGAGTCATAATGTTGAAAGCTTACCGGAGGTTGCTGGCCCCTGGCATCTTCAACGCATGTTTTCGGCGACACGGCGGGCCTATGTTGATGTTCCTCGTCTGATGACAGCAGATCGAGGTTCAGCTGTACAAGATTGGCTGTCGGGCCAGCTTGTACCCAGGTAGGCCCTGTGTCTTCAGGCATGGGTATTAGTGTTAGTAATGCTGGTTTGTTTTGTTACACAACCATGTTGTGTGTTGGCGCCAGGGGCAGGATGGTTTGGTGAACGTTCACTGCAGGGAACGGTTTCCAAGCTGTCTTGGGCGTGCTACTAAACATCTAATGCTATGCTACATGCTATCGCTAATGCCACATGCTACCACTACTGCTACATACTAACTGCTATGCTGTTCTAATGTCTCCGCCGTGAGATGTTGTCACTTCTCCCTCCTCTTGCCCGGTTCATCAATGAAGGTCAGTCGGTAGCTGTTGTGGGTTTTTTTGCTGAGTCCTATTTACCTTTTTTCGGGTAAATGGGTTGACAACAGGGTAGGCCGTGGCTAGGTATCCTAGCCAGGTATGTTACCTTGTGTTCCGGCGGGGTCTATGGAACGGTGTCCCCATCTGGGGCGATGCGTGAGCTCGGCGGTGTAGCAGTAGAGCTATATTACTGCAGGATGGGACTTAATGGCGGGTTATGGCTCAGCTGGCTAGTTCCTATCCACATTGACGTCGGGTAGTGGGGCTATGGGTCCAGCCGACATGGTAAACATGTTGCGTGTCTGTGCGCAGGCGGTTGTTGATCTGGGTCCCACATCGCCTCACGCTAGGCTGTAGTAGTATAGGGGCAGGGCCGCCTGGGAGAAATGTGAGGCCCTGTGCGAATTTAAACGCGAGGCCCCCCACCCCCTGAGGCGGCCCTGTGTAGTGGGCTATTGTTTCGTTCTGTCACTCTGCTATGAGAAGGTCTGTCTTGCTACAGTTTTCTCTCCTCTCAACCATTCATACTGACGGTCAATCGGTATACTGGGGGAGTAGTGCGGGGGGGGCTTTGTTTACCTTTTTTGGTAAATGGGCTAAGCTAGGGCTGGTGTGCTGTTGTGAATATTTTGAATGAAGGCGGGACTAGTTCGCTCTGGTCCGCCTCCCCTTAACGTTGTGTGTATGGGTTTGCTCATTCTACAGTATTTTGTGGTTTAGTTCTTTTATTCATTTAACCCTTTCATGGTGCACACCACAGTGGAGGTTGCTGTTTGCAACCACCACTGGTGCTCCGTGTTAACATCAGTCCTTGGTTTTTGACATATTGAAACAGTGCCCCGCCCGGCCGACGCCATGGGTGGGTCGGCCTGGCGAGTGGCTGGTGGGCTGTTAAAGCTTGTACCGCCACGGTATGGAATTGGCAACGATTAGAACTGTGTTCGAATTGCTGTTTTTTTCTATTAAAAAAATGGTGTCTGGTGGCGGGGCCTTGAGGGCCAGCCGACGTCGACACATCGCGCGAGGTTGTTGACGTTATTAGCTTTGACCCAGCCGCGAGCTATAACCGCTCAGGGTTCCCCTCTCCGCAGGGGATTTTGGTCTTCTGCTGGAGCGCGGGCGGTATTGTCCTAGGCCCTACACCGCCTCACACCGCGCAGCCAGAAGAAGAGAGAGCACGGCCTCGTCAGCGGCGATGACGAGGCCCTCGACAGGCGGCCATGTTTTCCCCCGCCGGAGGTATCTTGGGCGTTGATTCGACAGGTGTCCACAAGGCCGACAGCCTTGGCGGCCGAGGGATCGGCCATGTAGGATGGGTTCGGCTTGAACAAACAAGCCATCACCGTCCTGCCGCGAGCAGCCCGCTCTCCGATCACTCCCTTCCCCAACACCAGCGGAAAAAGTGGGCTCTGATTGTTTCCTTTGGCTGCGGGCCGCGTGCCTTCGTTGATGCGCGGGCGGCCCCCCTTTCGCTTCTCATGGGGACAGGGGCTGACACCCAGTTGATGGCTGAGCCTGGGTCTGTCCGTGAGAATGTTGTGCTGTCAAGCGGCTCCCACACCTTGAGCTGTGTTGGTTGAGCCTGGTGTTACGTCTGTCAACTTAAGTGTTGTCAGCAGGGGGGCTCGAAACCTTTTGAGACAGACAGTGCGGGCTTCCCCGGCCTCGCCTTCGCCAGGCCAGGTATCATGTTGGTGCCTCCCACTCCTGAAATATTGGCAAGTGGTCGCAGGCACACGTGATTTGGGGTGGTAGTAATATCACTGCAGGGCTACGGTGTGTAGGAACCCATGGGGGCCTTACACCTTGCATGTCCGGCTGCAGAACAACTCCTCAGCATGTTCTGGAGGGGTGTTCAGTGGGGGGGCTTTTTTCATCGGAAGCCCCCCGTATCAGACCGGCCCTTTCTGTCGGGGTTCCCCCTTGGGTGCGATTGCCTCGTGGGTGGTGTCAGGGTCAGATGTTCCGACACGGAACGCGCTGCTCGCACGGTTCCAGGGTTGGCTACGCACAGCGGGGGGACCGGGCCAACTATCTACAGTTCCTGGCGGACCTGCGCCACGTGACGGCGGGTGCGTTGGGAGTGTCGTCACATATGACTACGGCAGTACCATATGTCGAGGTGGATGGAGAGAATGCTGAGGCGGGGACTTGTGTTTACACAACCCCACCCGTTTTCAGGTTTGGTACAGACCCTATTGTCAGGGTCTCCAGCAGTGACAGCTCTGGTCAACGAGATCCAATCTCTGTGGACGAAGCAAGCCATCGTCGTGGCGTTCTCCTCCCGGTGTTCTCTGCCTGAGAAGTCGGGAGGGAGGGGTGTAAGACCCAGGCTGGACCTGTCCCATGGGAAGGTTCAGCATTTTTTGGATCGTCTCCTACCTGTTGAACACTGTCAGGTGGGGGTCTGGTTCTCCTCCATAGACCTGTAGGATGCGTATGCGCATCTCCGATCTTCCATCCTAGGGCTTACCTACGCTTCCTTTGCAGGGTTAGCGTATGAGTACCAGAGGCTGCCGTTCGGTTTTCTCTGGCTCCCCGCATCTTCACCAAGTGGGTGGAGGCCGCACTGGGGCCTCTGCGTCGTCAGGGTTTACGGAGTGTTCTGCCCTGATGACGTGCTGGTCCTTCGCGGTCAAGGTGGATCGTCAGGTCTCGTACCAGGCAGGTCTCTACCAGCCTGGGGTTGCTGTAGACTGGATGTAGAGTACTTCTCTTCCCAGTCAACGGTTGGAGGGCTATGGACATCCATCTCAGAGCGTGTTGTCAACACGCTCGGGAGGTTCCGTCCTAGGACGGTTACGGCGCTGTCTCACGTCGTGTTTTCACCGACGCCTCCCTCGCTGGTGACGCGTCGGGCCAACGCAGTAGGGGGCAGCTGGCAAACCATGCTGCCCGGTCTGCGCTACGTTCAATGTGTTGGTGTTGAAAGCGGTCCTTCTGGTCCACAAATGGTGTTGATCAGGACGGACGATACGACGTCAGTGTCGTGTATCGACAGACAGGGAGGAGTACGCTCCCCCTGTCTGCACCAGGCGGCGGGCGGCTGGCTATGGGCGTCCTCCATCTGCGCGGCCTGAGGGCTCCCCACATCCCCGGCAGGGAGAATGTGGGTGCAGGTGTACTGTCGCGGGGCGGTCCTCATCCTGACGGGTGAGGATTACGTCTGGACATGGCCAGGCAGGTCTGGGACCGATGCCGCGCCGCCAGGGATTCTTCCCCATACATCTGTTAGGTCAGTTGTTGGGACGGGTACGTTGAGGGGCGCAGGTTCTTGATCCTGATGGTGTTACCATCTGGAATGCGCATGCTCCCTCCACTGTCGCGCTTACGCGGGCAGATGACGTATGTTCCAAGTGTGGTGTAAGGCGGGGGGCCGGGACTCAGTCTCCTGCCCCCTGGATGCTGTCCTTAGTTACCTCCAGTCTCTCCTTGATAGACTGTCGGCTTCGACGGTGAGGGTATATGCAGCAGCTATATCCTCCTATCATGAGGGGTTTGAGGGGATGTCTTGTTCAGCCACCCTCTTGTGAAGCGTTTCCTGCTTGGCGCTCGACGTGTTAAGCCGGTGCAACGCTCCTTGGCTCCGACTTGGGATCTTCAATTGGTCCTCGGTCGGTTGTCCTTGGCCCCGTTTGAGCCGCTCGAGCAGGCGCCGTTGGGACAGCTGTCCTTCAAGACCGCGTTCCTACTGGCTGTCACTTCCGCTAAACGCGTAGGTGAGCTCTGTGCTCTCTCGGTACGTCCAGAGTGCCTGTCTTTTCGGACCGATTGCGGTGCCACTCTGCGACCTAATCCTGCTTTCGTGCCTAAGAATATCCGGAGTTCCTTCCGCTCCCGGGATATTGTGGTTCAGGCGTTTCGTCCTCCTCCTCACACTAGTGAGTTAGATGCGGGCCTTCACCTGTCATGTCCAGTCCGTGCTTTGGGGATTTACCTCAGCCGTACTCAGGACTTCAGGTTTACCGACCAGCTTTTTGTCTGTTACGGTGGGGCTCGTGCTGGTAAGGCACTGTCGAAGCAGCGCCTGTCCCATTGGTTGTGCGAGGGCATTACCCTCTGCTACACGTTGGCTGGGCAGGATCCCCCTGGGGGCGTCAGGGCGCACTCCACTCCTTCTGCCGCTCTCCTGGGTGGGGCCTCGGTGGAGGACATCTGTGCTGCAGCTTCATGGTCCTCCCCGGGTCCCTTTGTAAGGTTTTACCTCATGGACATGACCGGGGGTTCTGTCTCCCAGGCGGTTCTGGGGTCTGTGGCCTTTCCTGCTTCCCGTCCTTGGTCGGGTAGCAGGAGTGTATGGGTATGGGCCACAGTGTGTTGAGTCACACGTGGTTCCGCCTGTACGGTGTGTTCAAGGGGTTCTGGTTCCCTCTTGTTTGCATTCAGGTGGAGTTGACTGCGCCCCCCCTTCATTAGGAAGGATGGGGTGACAGGGCTCCCCGCACCCCTTGATGTGGGCTTACGGGTCCTCAGGGGGTACATCTGTCGGGTCTCGCGTCCGCTCTTCCCCATATCTCATAAGGCTCAGAGCGGGACGCGATAAGCAAATACGATATATAACGATAGGTTATGTAGATAACCTAGTTATATTAGTATTGGCTGAGCGTCCCGCTCTGCGCGGCCCTGAGTTCTCTCTTGAGGGATCTTTTCCTGGAACGGGATTTGGCGAGGAAGGGTGTTTGGTGACCAGAGTCATGGTTATATGGGCTACGCCTCCATAGGGGCGGGGCCCCATACAGGTGTGGGTGCATGTAGTTGTTCGTTGGGGATACAGTAGGTATCATAGGAGATAAGGGGTATCTCATAAGGCTCAGAGCGGGACGCTCAGCCAATACTAATATAACTAAGTTATCTACATAACCTATCGATATGTATCATTTGACTTTCAATGCTTCTGTGATGCCCTCATTTCCCTAAATGGATTAATACAGTGTCTGCCTGCCTTAACCACACACTAAAACATTCCTCTCATGTGTCCTGTCCTCAGGTGGGAGGGTGGGACGGTGGACACGCCCTGCGTAGCGGGGAGGCCTACAGCCCCTTGACTGACTCCTGGAGCGCCCTGCCCAACATGCTCACGCGCCGCTTCTTCTTTGGCATCGCGGTGCTGGACGACCTGCTCTTCGTGGTCGAAGGCTCCTCCAATGACAGCACCTCCATCTCCAATGTGGAGCGCTACGACCAGAGCAGCGACAAGTGGACTGTAGCCGAGGACATGAAGATCCCGCGCTATGGCCTAAGCTGCTGCATAATGCATGGCCTGCCATTTTACATGAGCCAGTACGCTGCTCCCAGTGGAGGAGGAGGAAGAGGAGGAGGAGGAGGAAGAAGAGGAGGAGGAGGAGGAGGAGGAGGAGGAGGAGGAGGAGCAGGAGCAGGAGGAGGAGGAGGAGGATGAGCAGGAGGAGGAGGAGGAGGAGGAGGAGGAGGAGGAGGAGGAGGAGGAGGAGGAGGAGGAGGAGGAGCAGGAGGAGGAGGAGGCGGAGCAGGAGGAGGAGGAGGAGGAGCAGGAGGAGGAGGATGATTAGGAGGAGAAGGAGGAGGAGGAGTAGGAGGAGCAGGATGAGGAGGAGGAGGAGGAGGAGCAGGAGGAGGAGGAGGATGATTAGGAGGAGAAGGAGGAGGATGAGTAGGAGGAGCAGGAGGAGGAGGAGGAGGAGGAGGAGCAGGAGGAGGAGCAGGAGGAGGAGGAGGAGGAGGAGGAGGAGGAGCAGGATGAGGAGCAGGATGAGGAGGAGGAGGAGGAGGAGCAGGAGGAGGAGGAGGATGATTAGGAGGAGAAGGAGGAGGAGGAGTAGGAGGAGCAGGAGGAGGAGGAGGAGGAGGAGGAGGAGGAGCAGGAGGAGGAGCAGGAGGAGGAAGAGGAGGAGGAGGAGCAGGATGAGGAGCAGGATGAGGAGGAGGAGGAGCAGGAGCAGGAGGAGGATTAGGAGGAAGATGATTAGGAGGAGGAGGAGGAGGAAGATGAGGAAGAGGATGAGGAGGAGGAAGGAGGAGGAGGAGGACGAGGAGGAGGAGGAGGAGCAGGAGGATTAGGAGCAGGAGGAGGAGGAAGAGGAGGAAGAGGAGGAAGATGAGGATTAGGAGGAGGAGGATGCAGAGGAGGAAGAGGAGGAGGAGGAAGAGAAGGATTAGGAAGAGGAGGATTAGGAGCAGGAGGAGGAGGAGGAGGAGCAGCAGGATTAGGAGCAGGATGAGGAGGAGGAAAAGGAGGATTAGGAGGAGGAGGAGGAGGAAGATGAGGAAGAGGAGGATGATGAAGATGAGGAAGAGTAGGATGATGCAGAGGAAGAGGAGGAAGAGGAGTGCTAATGATACTGTGTGAGTGGAGTCCGCCTGGCTGTCTGTGATTCTCCAAGACACAGGCTGAGGACACAAGAGTGTGTCTGTGATTCTCTGAGAGGCCGGGTGATGAGAGTTTCTGATAGATAGGGTGAGGAGAGAGTCTGATAGATAGGGTGAGGAGAGTCTCTGATAGATAGGGTGAGGATAGTCTCTGATAGGGTGAGGAGAGAGTCTGATAGATAGGGTGAGGAGAGAGTCTGATAGATAGGGTGAGGAGAGTATCTGATAGATAGGGTGAGGAGAGAGTCTGATAGATAGGGTGAGGAGAGTCTCTGATAGATAGGGTGAGGAGAGAGTCTGATAGATAGGGTGAGGAGAGAGTATCTGATAGATAGGGTGAGGAGAGAGTATCTGATAGATAGGGTGAGGAGAGTCTCTGATAGATAGGGTGAGGAGAAAGTCTCTGATAGATAGGGTGAGGAGAGTCTCTGATAGATAGGGTGAGGAGAGTCTGATAGATAGGGTGAGGAGAGTCTGATAGATAGGGTGAGGAGAGTCTCTGATAGATAGGGTGAGGAGAGTCTCTGATAGATAGGGTGAGGAGAGAGTCTGATAGATAGGGTGAGGAGAGAGTCTGATAGATAGGGTGAAGACCGAGCGGTCAGACTATTAACACTAGCACAGCCATGGAGAAAATGCCACTAATTCCCGCCAGGAACGGGTCAGACGACCCGACAGCTTATATGAGAAATATGAGAAAAATAAACAGTGTAAACTATATAATTACCTCTGAATATAAAAATGTGACGTTTACCACAATGAAATGTAGGTTTGAGTGACATAAAAAAAAAGAAAAAAATTTAAAAGAAGAAAAAAAAGAATTTATAATTTTTAATTATAATTTTTTTGGATGGAAGAGCCACACATTGACGGGCAAAGAGCCACATGCGGCTCGCGAGCCACGGGTTGGCCACCCCTGCGCTAGACGGTCGCAAAGTGCTGTGACTTTTTGTCTGTTCCAACGGCCCATATGTGGAATAACGTTCTAATTATTTTTTCCTGAAGTCATTTTGAAATGTCAGAAACCGTGCCAGATAAAACGGGCACTTTTAGGAAAAGTCATTGAGTGACAGAGCTGGAGCTCGACCGAGTGACGAGGATATGCCTCGGGGTCATGTGACCGAGTGACGAGGATATGCCTCGGGGTCATGTGACCCCTGGTCGGCTGTGCCAGTGTTAATTGGACATCTTTCATGTTTCCTTGTGCTCTGGTTTGGAGGCTGATTACAGTTCTGCTGCAAACCGTTACCTTCTGACGTCTGGTTTCAGGTTTTAATCAAGCCAAGTAAAATGTTGCCGTGCTGCACATTCACTTTCTGCAATCAGTGTTGTGTGTGTGTGCACGTGTGTGTGTGTGTGTGTGTGCGTGTGTGTGTGCGTCTGTGTGTGTGTGTGTGTGTGTGTGTGTGTGTGTGTGTGTGTGTGTGTGTCTCTCTCCGTGTGTGTCTCGGTGTGTTTGTGTGTGTGTGTGTGTGTGTGTGTGTGTGTGTGTGTGTGTGTGTGTGTGTGTGTGCGCGTGCGTGTGTGTGTGTGTGTGCGTGCGTGCGTGTGTGTGTGTGTGTGTGTGTGTGTGTGTGTGTGTGTGTGTGTGTGTGTGTGGGTGCGTGTGCGTGTGTGTGTGTGTGTGTGTGTGTGTGTGTGTGTGTGTGTGCGCGTGCACGTGCATGTGCGTGTGTGTGTGTGTGTGTGTGTGTGTCTTCAACTCAGCCTACAGCCGTGAGACTTCTGAACTGTAGGTCTGGGTTTAATTAAAACCTAAATTCATTCCAACGTTCACACTTCAGATCTCTAGAGAGAGAAGGCGTGTGGACCGTGACGTCACGGATCCCTTCTCCAAAGCAACGGGATTCGCTAAAGGTCAGATCACATGACGATTAACATATTCATGTGATTAAGTGAGAGGCTTTATTTGAGTTTACATGCACAAATTATAAAAATAAGTGGTAAACAAGCGTGAAATACTGGAGAAATTCACTCTGAAATGTAAAGATTTTGGTTAAATTCAAAACTGCACAATTCATGTTTAACGTATAGTTCCGGGCAACATACAAAATATTTTCATGGGCAGAGATGGGGGTTATAATCTAAGAGGGGAATTTAATTTAAAACAACCTATTACTACTCTCAAAAGCAAGTGCATCTCAGTTTGTGGGGTATCCATTTGGAATGGCCTTGATGTAGCAATAAAAACAAGTACTATTGAAATATCTAAATGCAGATATAAACAGGAATTCTTGGACGAGTATAAGTTAGAGGAGCTTGAAAATAACGTGAACTAGTATTTTTGTAATTATTGATTTATCTTTTGCTGTAGTGGATAAGTATATTATTTTTGATATTGATAGATAACTATATACATATTAACTCATTCCGGGCCAACAGCGCCCTCTGCTGATGGCCCTTTCCGTGCCAGCGCTTTAGTCAATGGGAGGACGGGGATATTTGCGAACGCTTAAACTATATCTTAAATTATGGCTATGGGTCTAACACCCGTCGCTTATCAATGACTTGCTTGCAGTCAACAAGTACGAAACGGATTGTTTTTTCATCGGTACATTTCCGTTTTATACCGTTTTGAATACGAGTATAGTTTTGGAGATTTCTAGTAATTCCAGAGAAAGACGCGATAATAGGCCTTTAGTGGAATACACAAAACACGTTGTAATTTTCCGGCTGATTTATGAATAGTTTTCAAATAAAAGCTAGATTCTCTATAGTATATGTGTCGTCACGTACGAAGAGAAGCGGGGGTCCGAAAAATCGCTTCTCCGCACTGGTCGGCGCGAACCTCACACACACACACACACACACACACACACACACACACACACACACACACACACACACACACACACACACACACACACACACACACACACACACACACACACACACACACACACACACACACACACACACACACACACACAACACACACACGCTCCGATGGCGGGGATAGGAACATCTGATTACCCCAAGATTCGTAACATAAAGGCCTCACCTCACATCTGATGTCCTGCAAAAAGATGAATCCAATTCCTGACCGCCATTCCAAATATTGATTGCGTCCATTGATCCAACGTTATAGTCCAAAACACATAATCCACGATGCTCCCAGTCCACCCAGTCAATAGAATAGTATCCAGCTGCATGCCTGAGAAGTAAAACCTGGACCGGACTTATTTTTTTGATGCACAGTCCCAGCCAATCCAATCCAATGATGTGCAATACCATCCTGGAGACGATAGGCGGCGGTATTTGCCCTTTTGCAAGCTCAGACCCATTCCCAACGATAACATCAGGTTGGATGGATAAAAATGAATGGATATCGCTAATAAAAGAAATAACGATTAACACCCGACTATACTCGTATATAGACTAATACACTTGTGTACGTTCTCTCTCTCCCCTATCACATGATACCATGTATTTAACCCTAACCCTAACCTTTTATAGACTAATATACTTGTGTAGGTTCTCTCTCTCCCCTATCACATGGTAGCATGTATTTAACGGTAACCCTAACCTTTTATAGACTAATATACTTGTGTAGGTTCTCTCTCTCCCCTATCACATGGTAGCATGTATTTAACCCTAACCCTAACCTTTTATAGACTAATACACTTGTGTAGGTTCTCTCTCTCCCCTATCACATGGTAGCATGTATTTAACCCTAACCCTAACCTTTTATAGACTAATACACTTGTGTAGGTTCTCTCTCTCACATGTGTGCAAATGCACGTCAGTCATTTAAATTTACTCAGACAAGTTTGTCACCAAAATTACGCGTATTCTTCTTGATCTTCTCGCTAAAAATAAAAGTGTTTTCTATTTTAGTATTCAGTTTTAAAACAGCATTATCCGTCAAACAAATTAGTGTTAATGTGCATTTGAGTTAGCGAGTTATTAATGTGGTAACTGACAGCCCTAATATATATATATATATATTAGAGCTGGGCCGTTAACAGCGTTAACGTGCTGCGTTAACGCTATACTAGTATCGCGCGATAATATAATTAACGCATTAATCTAAAAAAAAAAAAAAAAATGTTTACATCTTTTTTTTTTTACCTTTATTCACCCAGGGTAGGTTCGCTGAGCACAGATGCTCTTTTTCAGGAACGCCCTGCTTCACATTCACACAGTTCCATTCACACCCCCGTTCCACGTACCTGGATAACTGAGTTAGCCGGATAACTTTAACTGGATAACTGAGTTAGCCGGACTTTCCGGTTCCCCGTACGTGGATTTTCCAAATCACCATGACAACAGATCCAAAAGTTTGAGCCTGGTCGAAAGCAGAGTTTAAGTTCAAGTTAGCCTGAACCATCGCCACGCCCCCGCAAAAAAGTGACAGCCCGTTTCCTGAAACTATTCCCACAGTCTACGATCTGCATTATACCATTCTGAATTACGTTTTTGTGCTCCATTCTTCCAGAGGGGGCTTTTGAAATGTAAAATAGACCCAAAATGCTGATACTAAATTCACTTTGTCCTAAATAATGCATGTTATATATACCGTGGCGCTCGCTCGGTGCGATGTACACATTATGACGTGGTTATTTTAATTGTAACTGGGATTAAGATGTCTGATGAGATGCGCTGTTTGACGGATTTGAGGAATTGAATGAGCCGTTGACGTCACATTAATGAATGAGGATAAAGAAATAAAACTTCATTCAAAATAAGGAATATTCTAAACACGGGTCTCTCGTTCATTAATGTATAAACAATGAATTTATCCCATCTGGCACAGTGGCCCAGCGGTAGTGCTCAAGCCTGCCAACCCAGCAACCGGGGTTCAAAACCCTGTGTTTCCAATATAATTTTCTTGAATATAATATTAATGATTATACGCCAAAGTAGCCTGGTTTTAAGTTAAAATATTATAAATCTACATGCATTGAGGATGTCATTCTTTATATAGCTCTCAACGTGCACCAAATTGAATTATTCCTATATTGCAAAAAGAAGGAAAAGACTAGGGTCTCGAACACCGGTCGTCTGCGTGAAAGTCAAACAAACAACCCGTTAGACCACAGTAGAGATAAGTTAAAGATCGACTATACATCAATCAATGGGTAAGAGAGCCGTATCGTAATTCTGTTTAACAGTTTAACTAATTATTTTCGCTAGCAAGATCTCATTTGATTATTCAATCCAGCAGGCAAGTTTAAAGAAATATAATCTGATTGATTGAGGTAATGAGGGACTTAAAATTAGCCTATAGATAACGCATTTAACTTGTCGGCGAGGCGATTGAGCCGTATTGCAATCTGTCAATAAAGTTTCAAATCAATTAATCAATCAATGCCGTTAGAGAATCAGGATCTCTGCCATCGATACGTGCTGGCTTTTCACCTGAAGCGGCCGCGCGCATTTAGCCTGAGTCGCAAGTCTGGCTTGAGTTAACGAGACTGAATCCACCTTCGAGGAACAGGAAAATCCCGACTTCAAACATCGGGTTAACTGAAGCTGGATAATGACATCTTGATCGACTTAGTTGAACCACGTACGAGGAATGGGGCCCTGGGAGCTGCCCAGTACAACCACAGTTGACACCATTGGCCACTGAGCAACTCCACTGGAGCAGTTGATTCAAGCCATGTCACATAGTTCAAGTTTGAAATGATTCTTTCTGTTTTGCTCCTGAGAGTGTGCTAGATACTGTACTGTACTGGTAATATTATTTATTTGTGTTAACTTCTGAATAAAACAACTTATTAAACACAAGTACATCTTATTGAACATTATTTTGATATTTCATTACCAATTATCATAGCAAAACAGCTTTTTCAAACAGTCTGTAATGCATTTTGGAAACGGGAGATGGGCTCATGGTGTAATGGGCCACCTGGCCTGAGAAACATAAGGAGGAAAGAAAAAGTAAGGACTTACTTCTGGTCATTATTTGGGTAGAACACACATATTTTGAATGCCTTCGGCAGGTTTTTTTTTTTTTTTTTTAGTCATTTTAATCTAGATTAATCTAGATTAAATCCAGGATTGCAGATAGATTAATCTAGATTAAAAAATGTAATCTATGCCCACCTCTAATATATATATATAGGCTGTCAAAGTTAACGCGATATTAATGCGTTAACTCCCGATTCTATTAATGCCACTATTTTTTTTAACTCAAGATTAACTAAAAAAAAATAAAAAAATAACTTTTTTTTTACTAGACTTCACTCAAGTGTATTATTGATGCTCTCATTGATACTATGTTTGTTTCTGAAGTGTGTGTGTGTGTGTGTGTGTGTGTGTGTGTGTGTGTGTGTGTGTGTGTGTGTGTGTGTGCGTGTGTGTGTGTGTGTGTGTGTGTGTGTGTGTGTGTGCGTGCGTGCGTGCGTGCGTGCGTGCGTGTGTGTGTGTGTGTGTGTGTGTGTGTGTGTGTGAGATATAGAGAGAGGGGGGTGAGAGAGATGAGGAAGGGGCAAGAGAGAAAGAGAGCTGGGAGAGTGTGCGTGAGAGAGATAGGGGTGTGTGTGATTACTCAGCCCTTGTGTGGGTGAATGTAAAAAGTTCCTAACGTTTTCTTTCCCCTATTATTTCATGCACACTTTATTCATTGTTTTAAATTATTATTTTCTTTTAAGTTATTTTGTGCATCACTCTGTTTTGAATTTGATGCAAATTTGCAATGCATGAGGGTCATCCTTTTGTGTCAAATGGCTGCATAAAGCAAGCATTTGTTGACTCGCATGTTGATAAGAGTATTAAAACTTGGAACTTGAAAAAAATTAAAATGCGATTAATTTGCGATTAATCGCGAGTTAACTATGGACAATCATGCGATTAATCGAGTTAAATATTTTAATTGTTTGACCACACAATGCATAATGAAACTACTGTAACAATTAAGATAGCTAAAATTACATTACAGTGTAAAACAAAAACAAAAAATCACTTTACAGTGTTTTTTTTTTTTATCCACTTTTTCTCCCATTTTTCTATATTTTCTCCCATCCCAATTTCGTATCATCCAATTCAACCCTCCCCTGTCACGAACGCTGTTTCTTGCCTCCCACAAGCCGGCTGCAATGTGGACTAAGTCATACATAGCACAAGTCCCCTCCGGTACTTGAGGTAACAGCAGTCGCATCTTTTCACCTGCGCAGCTCGATCTCTCAGTGTCGAGGAGTAACGCGTGGGAGGCTCACGCTGCCCCCGACACTTCCTGATTCTACTGCGCAGGCGCACCAACCGACTTGTAGGAGTCGCTTGTTCACAACGCCCGATCCCCACCCTTCAGTTTCCCTCCCCGTAATACGGCCAATGTGTATTACTGCGGACGACCAGCTAAACTGAAAACAATGTGGAGAGCTGGATTCGAACACGCGAATCCTAGCGTCTCCACACTGGTGGCGAGTGCCTTGCCCACTACACCACCTAGCCGCCCTATCACTTTACAGTGTTAAAAACTATTTAAAAACTATTTAAGATTCTTTTTAAAAGTGAATCTACTGTAAATGCAGCAGAGGTTTTGAGGCAGGTTATTCCAAAGAGTTAATCCTCTAAAAATAAAAGATCTCGTTAAAGCGTTGGTTTTAGGACCTGGCAATTCAAGCTGCCCACTACTGGAACCTCTAGTCTAGTGTAATGCTTGTGCACAGACAATGTTTGCAGTGAGCAGGCATGTGCACACATAGAGCCCAAGGGGTGCTTGAGCACCTGCCTTTTTGAGCCTCATAAAAAAAAGTGCCCTTAAAAAAAAAAAAATCGTTACGCATATAGACTGCCCTTCCAACTGAAAAATCTCAGGATAGAGAGAGAGATGCCCCATATTCCATTGCAGTTTGCATGGCCTCCTCAGTGTGCCTCTCCGCGGACCTATATATTTTATGCATAGGGTGGGTGGTGATGATGATGATGATGATGATGATGATGATGATGATGATGATGATGATGATGATGATGATGATGATGATGATGATGATGATAGAAACCGCTGTGGCACATACAGTTGACTGCTGGTATTATACTCACTGAGGGACACGAAGAAGTCAAGTCCAATGGGATTTGGGAATCTCAAATACAAATCGGGATTGGAATAAAAAATGCATTTATATTAAACAATACAGAATTTACAGCACTTCCTGGGGTCTGTAGGGTAAGCACTTATTCCCTCCCCCCTGAACATTTATGGAGCTGTATGGGCCTTTTAAGTCAGTGATAAAAGTGTCTTTCAAGGATAAGTGAGCTCCTGCATTGATTATTATTAGGGATGTCCCGATCGCCTTTTTTTGCTCCCGATCCGATCCCGATCATGTGATTTTAAATATCTACCGATCCCGTTCGTTCCCGAACCGATCATTCACATTAGTAATCAATTTTGACGCATTTTTGTCAGAAACTGGCGGAGCAAGACAAGCCCCTCTGTTGCCTATAGTCCGGGGCGCGAGCGTGGCGGCTCTTGTTATTACATTCATATGAGAAATATTAAAAGTTTCAATATATGTTTGCACATTAGTATACATTCAGTGTTCGACTTACGTAATGATTAGCTCCATTCTGGTCTGAAACGCAGACGATAATCCTCAGTCACACAGCAAATAATTGTCGTTATCTGAAAAGTTAGTCTGAAAACTCCGCCTCCAGCTGCTGCTTCATGGGTTTTTCCTCCACGCGGAATGTCCTCCTTGCAAACATTGCAATTGCTGTTGGACTGGCTTGACTTTCTATTTTAAAATGCTTAGTTCCAAACCTCTAGCTGCTGCTCTAGTCAGTGGATAACCGTGTTTCGGGAGCGACGTGTTGTTGTGATGTGAGCGTGTAGGTCTAAATTAAAGGGAATGTGTTTGTTGCAACGGTGTAAATTAAAGGGAATGTGTTTGTTGTGGACAATTATTCTGCTCTGTGTGACAATAAATACATTAATGATATATTATATGTAATTTAAAACCAAAACTAAGGCCTCCGTATGAGTTTAAGACGTGAACATGGTCATGTTTGTTGAATAAAAAAAAATATATATCTTTTTTTGACTGCCGATTTTTATTAAAAAAAAAATCCCGATCCCGATCCTCTGAAAAGCACGTGATCGGCGCCGATCCCGATCACGTGATCGGATCGGGACATCCCTAATTATTATAGTTCAATATTCAATATTTGATCACCAAAACCCCCCAAAAAGCATAAAAAGGGGCTTCCCCGCCCGAAAATGGCCCTTAATAAAACACTCGGTTAAAACACACACAGGTATAGTGCCCTTTTCAGCCTTTGAGCACCTGCCCCTCTAAAGTCCTGTGCACGTGCCTGATTGGGTGTGTATCTGTTAGTGGCTTGATGTGATGGAAATTAGTCAGAAGGATTACGACAAACATCTGTATCTCCAGTATGCACCCTCCCAAGTGATGATGTTTGGAGGGCGTGGAGGAGATGTATTATAGGACACGAGTGTCAGCTTCCTCATGGTTGCATTGATCCATTGGTGGACTGTTTCCAACATGGTGGACTTGATCACCTGCAGTGATGTAGACATCCTTGTCATCTGGGAACTGTTCATCTGTTAACTTATTTGACAGGAATGAGAACATTTTGTCTTGTTACACCTGGCGCAACTAACTCCTCGTCAACAGAAATATCTCTACTTGACGTCTATTGTGTCTAGCACAGGGGTGGCCAACCAGTCAGAGACTAAGAGCCACAAAAAAATTACTGTGGTACCACAAAGAGCCACACCATATACCAGCGTTTCTCAACCTTTTTTTTCAGTCACGGCACCCTTCATGTGTTTATAGTAGGGCTGTCAGTTTATCGCGTTAATTAGATTAATTAATTACACAGCAAATTATCGCGTTATGAAAATTAACTCAAAATTAATTACAAAAAAAAAAGTTTTTTTTTTTTTTTTTTTTTATATAATATTTTTTTTGTATCTCATTCATTCCATAATAATGTAGAATACACATTTACAGACTTTTTTTATTTTTTAATATGGTCCATTTGCATGTTCTTGGTATCTGATTCTAGGGAGATCTATCTCAGGGAATGTATTCCCAGTGTCAGAAATACTGTGGGCTAGATCCACAAAGAATGGATTCCCTGGTCTGCATCCCCTTAACAATTGTGTGCCGTACTGTATTGTACCCATTCTGCAATCTGTTAATAACATTTTCATTCAATCAATCAATCTGCGCGGTGATTGATTGAATGAAAATTTTATTTTGAGTAAATTGTAATGAACCAAATGAGAATATCAATACATTTTTTTGTATCTTTGACTGTGAATAACACCATGCTCAAATTGACCAGACCTGAAAAATCTAAGCAAATTAATAGATGGAAGATGATTAAACAGAAGGTTTTGTAGATACAGTACTGAATTCTGCCATCCGGACACATGCAATTTGAAATATGATTATATAATATAGAATATCAGGCATAAAATGGTTATGCGATTAAAATGCGATTAATTAGATTAATTAATTACAAATCCTGTAATTAATTAGATTAATTTTTTTAATCGCCTGACAGCACTAGTTTATAGGTCTCACCCTCTGGCCTCTGAAGTTGCTAATGTCTTTTTTATTTGGGCCTCACAGGGTTAAAAGTACCCTGTGAGACCCACGATTGCAAAATTACAAAATCACTTTTAGCCATTTAAAAAAATAATGTTTATTTAAAAATGTTTAAAGGGGAACTATTTTACTATTTCTTTCATTATTTGGGCACTTTTACACAATTCCAGTGAGTCTATGGAACACCTAGGTTTTTTTCAAAAAAAATTCATTGTTTTGTATTTCTAATCAAGTACTAAAAACCGCATTTTTCTACCTCAAGATCTTAAGCCGTTTTGAGGCTGGGCTCCAACCACTGTGTGGCCTGGTGCCAACTGCCACATCAACTGCCACATTATTATGCAGCTGAGAAATCTCTGACATCACAGATATGCACATTTTCAGATGACTCAGTTCAGTGAGGGTGAATATTGTGAGAGGAGAATTGGAAGAATTCGCCAATATGAGAATTAGAGACATATATCCTATTAATATAAGTCCACATAGCTAAGAAACAATGGTAAACACTGAAAAAAGCCATTTATAAGATAGTTCCCCTTTAAGCACATGTATAGTCAATTGGTCCTGTTGTTCAGCCTCACAATGCTATTTGATAGTAAATGTGTTTATATGTCCCACCCTCTGGCCTCTGAAGTTGCTAATTTCTTTTTAATTTGGGCCTCACAGGGTTAACCTCTTAAGCCCGAGATATACAGTAAAAGTGTATATTTTCAGCATTATGTTTGTTTACCAATTATTTTAACTGTTATTAGTGAAATATAAGATTATAGAAATCTCAGGGCATTGAGTCGGAAACCGGCGCATATTGACAGGAGGAAGTGGCACAGCCAAAAGTGAGTGTAGTCTTTTGAAGGAAGAGACTCAGGGCTTTCAAATTTCGAAAAACTACCCTACCCAGCTCACACCAGCCCCTGTCAATCATCTGACTTCTGGATTTACTTTTTAATTTCTCTTATTTTTTGGGATTATCTCCCACAAACCTGAACGTTATTGCCATAAAACAGAACGCAGTTAGTTTCTCTACCTTTCTGTGAACGTGTTGCAATATGATGAAAAATGGTGGAGAAATTTACATTATAAAAAAGATGGCAGAATTCAGTACTGTATCTACAAAACCTTCTGTTTAATCATCTTCCTTTTATTCATTTGCTTAGATTTTTCAGGTCTGGTCAATTTTAGCATGGTGTTATTTACAGTCAAAGATAATTTTTTTTTTAAATAGAATTGATATTCTCCTTTGGTTCATTACAATTTACTCAAGCCTAGTAACAGACACACTATTTCTGACACTGATCCATATATGTCACTAGATTCAGATACCAAGAACATGCAAATGGACCATTTAAAAAAAAATTGTAAATGTTTATTCTACGTCCTTATGGAATGAGTGGACAGATACGGCAGCAGCCGCAGACTCACACACCTTATTGTCTAATCTAATGTAACCAGGTCTTTACTGCCCTCCTCAAAGGGATTCCCATTGCTCAGCAACACCTCCATCAGGTCTTTGGCATGGCGTTGACATTGGTGCTGAGATGCAGATCATCGTTTGTTCTTCACAATCAACTGTTGTTTACAGTTCTCATATCTAACTCTAGTTCTCCACATATGTATTGTCTCATTGTGTGAAATATCATATAAGATATGCTCCAATCATGTTTATTTTATTTTTATTCAGTTACTCATTCATGAAAACATAGGTACAGGCACCAACATCACCATTGTAGGTTCAATAGAATAAAAGTTATGAAGCGTAATTCGAAATAAATACAGAAATTGCAGCCATCTTTGATTTTTGCCATACCAGAATATTCAAAACATCAATATTTGAACTCCAGTTGATTCATCACACAGTATTAACTTAAAATAGCAATACAAAATTATATTACACAGCAATTGTGTGAACATTAAGACGTTTTTAAAGAATTCATGATTTCGATTGTGGGCATTTTGGATACATCTTTATTAAATTCAACTGGTTCCTTGGCACTCAAGCCAAAATTGTTCTATAGATCCTTAACTTCAAATTAGAAGTGAAAACGAAACTTTCGCATATACATTTTAAATGACTGAGTGTCCAGCACCCCACTATCAGAAAAGTTTGTGGTTTTCTGGTCAGCAGGAGATGTGCATCTCTGGCAGCTTATGGTCAGTGGCATTGTTCATCAAATAGTGTTGAACTTGAGTGTTACACCCTGAGTTCATAGTATAATAGCCATATTAGCATGGTAGGTAGTAGTATACGGATGGTAACATAGTACATAGTATAGTAAGGTACTAGTAAAAGACAGTTATTTATATATATTATATTGTAGAAATCATCGGAATAGAGAAACGCACAATTTCTATCAGTTGACAACACAAAGCTGTGTGTCATTTATTTCGCAGTAGCACAAGTGACAGCTGTCAGAACTATGTCAGGCTAGCTTCTGACAGCTCGTAGTAATCAAACATTTATCAATGAAACCCCACACAGGGCGTCTCCTCTCAGCCCAACCCAAAAGCAACCTCCTTAAAGTGACAGTGCCCCATCAACACATCAAAACAATACCATGGGGAATTAGGTCTCTATAGAACCCACTACAATATAAATATTATATTTATTAAGAATTTATTTGCATCTCAGATATTGATTGAAGAGGTGTGTTTCTATATGGGTGACATGTCCCCATACACAGGGCATACGAGGGCATTTGCATGCAGTCACCAGCTCTCCACCCAATCCAATGCCTATATGGGAGATTTCCCACAACCTGTTAAGACGGCACTCTCTTACGTTAAGACAGCACTCTCTTACGCCACCATCGCCAAAACACCAAAAGAGCATCAAATCACTGACCTCTAGGACCATCATTCAGGTCATAGTACCAGTTAGATTAGATTACATTGAAATGTATTGTCATCATACAGCATAAGTACATTCCAATGAAAATAAGGGTGGCATCCAACCCCAGTGCAAATGTAACAGTAAAGTGCAATAGTAATATTAATATAGTGATTAAGCTGTGTATAAGATATATACATTTGTTCTACTCAGTATAATGCTAATCACATGTATGTACAGAGTTGCAATATATTTAAATGTTGCAAACATTTTCTTATGTACCCTAGTTGCTATTGCATGCACATATTTGTGTTTTATTACACATATATGTACATACATACCAACTATTCGCCTGTTTTATTCTCAACCCAGCCATAGCAACACTATTATCACCGACATCCAAGAAGGGGGATCCCCCCTTGAACGGCCCTTCTAAGGTTTCTCTCCTCCACACTGCCTGTGGTGCTTTTTTTCTATTCCTAGGTTTTTCCTTACCTTCGCTGGGGTATGTCTGGGAGTGTTGCATTTATTTATTTTACATTTATTTTGGATTTCATGGTGGGTTTTTTGTTCTTGATTTATTGGGATGTTTATTCTTGAATAGTTTAAAGAAGACTTGTCCGGCCCATGGGGACATTAACTTGTGATTTCGGGCTTTACAAATCAATTTGATTTGATTTAATTAATAGGCATTTATATGTCCAGTGATACAGGTATAATATAATATAATATAATAACCAGAACCCCTGTCATCAGTCACATCACCCCCGTCCTACGCCAACTACACTGGCTTCCCATTAAACACTGCATAGACTACAAGATCCTCCTCCATACATTCAAGCCCATCCACAACCTCGCCCCTCCATACCTGTCCAACCTCCTTCACATCAACATTCCCACCCGGTCCCTCAGGTCTGCCTCCTCCATCAACCTGACCGTCCCCCCAGCCCGTCTGTCCACCATGGGGTCAAGAGCCTTCAGCCTTTTAATTGTTGTACGGTGTCTTGAAATGCGCCTTATAAATAAAATGCATTATTATTATTATTATTATAAAGACACTATGGTCAGGCACTCTACTACTGGCCCCTGAGCAGTTAACACTGGATCGGTTAAAGCTGAGGTCCCTTGCTCAAGGGCACAGCTAGCAGGCACGTGCACACATAGAGCCCAACGGGTGCACAAGCACCTGCCTTTTGTGCCTCATAAAAAAGTGCCCTTTTTATGCCACTTATTTTTACCATATTTTCTTTTTTACCTCCATATAGAGAGAGTGATCTGCAATCTGCTTGGGTTGGGGGTGCAATTCCTAACAGGCTCAACCATATGGATAAAAGTTCCCATATTATGTGCAAACTAAAAACAGATATTACATTACATTACATTACACAAACTAAAAACAGATATTACATTACACAAACTAAAAACAGATATTACATTACATTACACAAACTAAAAACAGATATTACATTACATTACACAAACAACAAACAGATATTACATTACATTACACAAACTAAAAACAGATATTACATTACACAAACTAAAACCAGATATTACATTACATTACACAAACTAAAAACAGATATTTTCTGAATTACTAGAAGAAAGAAATGGCTTTGGCTGATAGTTCAGTTCAGTTATTTTTTATTTCGGGCTTTGGACACATAACAACGGTCATTCCATAAATCACCAAACTTTTACCAGCTGCTATTGCAGCATTGTCCAATTGTCCGAAAAGGGCTAGGGAGAAGCACTAGGCTTGTCGGGCCCTACCCCTGAAGACTTATGTTTCATTTTTTTTATTTTTATTTTTTATTTTATTTTTTTTACATACATACATAGTAGATACATATAGTACACATTTCAGTGCACACATATAGTACACATTACAGTACACATTACAGTATAGTATACCTGCAGTATATAATAGTATATAGTACATAATAGTGTATACAGCACATAATGTGATGTGAGATATATAGTACATGATATACAATACAATAGTACCGTCCATAATATAATAGTACATACTGCAAATATAGTTCAATATAATATACAAATTAATTATAATATGATTATATAATGTGATATGATATAGCGCACAATACAGTATCATACATATTTATTATTTTTTTAATTTAATTAAATTTTTAATATGCCATTAAAGCTCTTCTTCCCTTCTAGTCTAGATTTGAATTGATTTATGTTTTCACAATATTTTTGCTCATCCTGTAGCCCATTCCACAGGGTGGCTCCGTAAGAGGAGATACACATTATTTTCAGGTTGGTTTTCATCACAGGTTTTTTGAAGTTCAATGGTCCTCTGAGGTTGTATCCCCCCTCTTTATCCAGAAATGTGCTTCTTACATTTACCGGTAATTGATTATTTCTTGCTTTGTACATAACTTGCAGAGTTTTAAAGTGTACCATATCAATGAACCTCAAAATGTGTGATTGTAGAAACAGTGTGTGTGTGTGTGTGGTCCCGATATCCTGCATTGTTTATTACTCTTATTGCTCTTTTTTGTAGGATAGTCAATGTATTTATGGTTGTTTTGTATGTGTTACCCCGTACCTCTGTGCAGTAATGCAGGTAAGGCAAGATCATTGCACAATACAGAGTGTGCAATGAGTTGGGATTGAGTACATGTCTCACCTTACTAATAATTGAGATGCTCTTTGCCATCTTAGCCCTCACATATTCTATATGGGGTTTCCAGCCGAGTTTATTGTCTAAAATCACTCCCAGGAATTTATTTTCATATACTCTTTCTATTATATTATTATCTATTATGGCTGATAGTAATTTATTAATTTCTTAGGATTTATTTTGGTCTAATAAATGTTTAAGGTTCTTAGATGGATCCCCTGCTGCCTCCTCCTCCTCTTCCTCCTCCTTCTCATCCTCATCTTCCTCCTCCTACTCTTCCTCCTCTCCCTCTTCCTCCTCCTCCTAATCCTCCTCTTCCTCATCCTCCTCATCCTGCTCCTAATCATCCTCTTCTTCCTCCTCCTGCTCCTAATCCTCCTCTTCCTAATCCTCCTCTTCCTCCTCCTCCTCCTCGTCCTCATCCTCATCCTCCTAATCCTCATCTTCCTCATCCTCCTCATCCTGCTCCTAATCCTCCTCCTCCTCCTCTTCCTCATTCTCCTCCTCCTCTTCCTCCTCATCTTCCTCGGCCTGCTCCTCCTGCTCCTAATCATCTTCCTCCTAATCCTCCTCCTCCTCCTCCTCCTCGTCCTCCTCCTCCTCCTCCTCCTCCTCCTCCTGCTCCTAATCCTCCTCCTGATACTCCTCCTGCTCCTCCTCATCCTGCTCCTCCTCCTCCTTATAATCCTCCTCCTCCTCCAAATCCTCCTCCTACTCCTCCTGCTCCTGCTCCTCCTCCTACTGCTCCTCCTCCTGCTCCTCCTCCTCCTTCTAATCCTCCTCCTCATCCTCTTCCTCCTCCTCCTCCTCCTCCTAATCCTCCTCCTCCTCCTGCTCCTGCTCCTCCTCCTCCTCCTCCTAATCATCCTCCTCCTACTGCTCCTGCTCTTCCTCCTCCTCCTCCTGCTCCTCCTCCTGCTCCTCCTCCTACTCCTCCTCCTCCTCCCCTCCTCCTCCTCATCCTCCTCCTGATCTTCCTCCTGCTCCTCATCCTCCTCCTCCTGCTCCTCATCCTCCTCCTCCTCCTCCTCCTCCTCCTCCTCCTCCTCCTCCTCCTCCTCCTCCACGGGGAGCAGCGTACTGGCTCATGTAAAATGGCAGGCCATGCATTATGCAGCAGCTTAGGTCATCGCGCGGGATCTTCATGTCCTCAGCTACAGTCCACTTGTCGCTGCTCTGGTCGTAGCGCTCCACGTTGGAGATGGTTCTGGAGCCATTGTAGCCTCCGACCACGAAGAGCAGGTCGTCCAGCACCGCAATGCCAAATTGGCAGCGGGGGGTGAGCATGTCGGGCAGGGCTCTCCAGGAGTCAGTCAAGGGGCTGTAGGCATCCGCGCTACGCAGATAGTTTCCACGGTCACACCCTCCCACCTGAGGACAGGACACATGAGAGGAATGTTTTAGTGTGTGGTTAAGGCAGGCAGACACTGTATTAATCCATTTAGGGAAATGAGGGCATCACAGAAGCATTGAAAGTCAAATGATACATATCTATAAAATATCTAGTATAAAGCATTTGTCTCCGTGTGCACCTACCACATAGACTTGTCCTCCGTATGCAGCGACTCCCACTCCGTAACGCCTGCTGCCCATGGGGGCGATCAGAGTCCACTGGTCGGTGTCTGGGCTGTAGCACTCAGCTGTGAGCAGAGACTCCGTCCTCCAGTTGAAGCCACCACAGATGTAAACATGTAATAAGAAAGAATATTCTAATTTAGTTTATATATTCCATTTGATTTCATTCTACTTTAATTGTCTGTTAATGTTGATGCACCAAAGGACCCAGACACATCTTTTGTATGTGCAAGCTTACTTGGCAATAAAGACATTTCTGATTTCTGATCTAACATTCCTTGTGTTCATCTAGCACCCTGTGTCCCTCAGTTCCACCCACCTTGCCCTGGAGGGCTGCTGCCCCGGCCTGGCTCCTGTGCTCCAGCATGGGTGAGATCACTGTCCACTGGTTGGTTTCAGGCTTGTAGCGCTCGGCGGTGTTCAGCCCGTGTCCGTCCCACCCTCCCATGGCGTAGATACAGCCGTCCAACACGGCCACGCTGAGCCCGCGGCGTGAGTGCATGGGAGCCGCCTGCGGCCAGCTGCGAGTGACGGGGTTGAACCTGCGCACACTGTTGAGAGACTTTCTGCCGTCCCAGCCACCGACGCAGTAGACCAGACCTTGGAGATAAGCAGTGCCGTGGTACCACCGGGGACTCTCCGCCTCAACGCTCACGTCCATCCATCCACCGGCTTGGATATCGTAAGCCTCCATGGTCAGGATGCCGCGACCCCAGCCTCCGATGGCCAATAGGACCTCCTGGGGCCGGCGTGGACGGGTCAGGGGGTTTGGGAGCCTGTCGGAGCCAGGGGGGTTCAGGACGCTGAGGATGAGGGGCCTGCAGTCGTGGCTGTCCCTCACCACAGGGTTGTTCTGGACGTTGTTCAGGAAGTAGTCAGGCCTCATCAAGCCCATGCGAACCTGGGAAGAGACAAGCAGACAGCGGGTACAACTTAGACATCGGTTGTAGACGGTTTCTGTTGCTAGGGAACAGTTTGGACCCAAATGTTTGAGAACCACTGTAATAGGGAACCTAGTGTTGTTTTAATGTAATGCACAGTAATACAATTAGTTACCTTGGGCAGCAGCAAAGTGATGTGTGTTCTACGCTCCTCACGGGAGTGGTCGATCCAACGGAGGACGGCCTCAAACACGTCTCCTCGCTCTTCACGTTTAGGTCATCCCTCTCGATGATGTCCACCAGTTTCTGCAAGGACAGCTCCACAAACTCCTGTGAGACGTGCAACATCTCCTCAAAGTGGCACACGATGAAGAGATGGGCCTTGCGCCTCAGGTCAGGGCAGCAGTAGATGTCCACGAACCTACAGATGCCGACACAGTTTTCCAGAGACAGCTGGCCTTCTAGGAAGTCAGAGCACGCTCCTACTATGCCAGTGCTGGTCTGCAGCCACCAGAAGCTCTTCCACGTTCTCTGCTGTCACCAGCACAAAGCGTGTGTAGGAGTACTCTATGATGAGCTGCATCATACCCGGGGACACCCCAGTGATACTGTAGACTGCTTTCTCTGAGTCGCTCCAGCGAGTGAATAGGGCTCTGTGGGATGCAGAGTATAGAGATATCTGATGAGTAAACAGTAAGCAACATTCTGTCCTGTGTAGTAATATATGTTCACTGTAGAAGTATAGGGTCTTAGCAGAGTAGAAGTATAGTATTGTTTTACAGTAGAAGTACAGTATAGTATCTGTTTACAGTAGAAGTACAGTATAGTACATTTTTACAGTAGAAGTACAATATAGTATCTGTTTACAGTAGAAGTACAGTATAGTATATGTTTACAGTATAAGTACAGTATAGTATCTGTTTACAGTAGAAGTACAGTATATTATATATTTACAGTAGAAGTACAGTATATTATCTGTTTACAGTGGAAGTACAGTATAGTATCTGTTTACAGTATACGTACAGTATAGTATCTTTTTACAGTAGACGTACAGTATAGTATCTGTTTACAGTTGAAGTACAGTATATTATCTGTTTAAAGTAAAAGTACAGTATGGTATCTGTTTACTAACCAAGCTAACTTGAACCAAACTAACCTGAACCAAGCTAAGTTGAACCAAGCTAACCTGAACCAAGCTAAACTTACCTGAAATAGTCACTGCAGTCACACAGGAGGGCCTTGTGGGCATTCAACTCAGTGCTGTTGACTTTAATAACCACATCACAGAGCCTTCCCTCCAGAGGCAGCTCATTAAGGATTGTACAGGACATTGTTTCCTTTTCCATGTGGGGATTTTAAAATGGTATCTACAGAATATATTCAAACTTACAGACAAGTAGCCGACAAGCAAATATCTTCACTTGTCTTCTGAGATCTGAGATATTCTGAGAGAATTGTTGAATATAATTGTACACAAATGTTCTAGAAAGTTATATTATGACATCATACTGTGCCATACAAATGTTCTAGAATGTTCTATTATGACATCATACTGTGACATCACAAATGTTCTAGAATGTTTGATATTGACATCATACTGTGACATCCAGTGATGGGAATAACGGCGTTATAAATAACGGCGTTACTAACAGCGTTAGTTTTTTCATTAACGAGTAATCTAACGGATTACTCTTCCAATCTTAATAACACTGTTACCGTTACTGCCAAAAAATGCGGCGCGTTACTATGATTGAAGCTGTTTTTTTCATCAGACAGAACTCTGCGCCGAGAAGCAATACTTTTTTTCCTTGGTTAGTGGGCAGTGCGCGATTGGCTGAGGTTGAGTAAAATGGCATGGTAAGCCAATCAGAGGTAGAGGTGGGCGCGTGTTCGAAATAATCCAGAGTCTGACACACAGCGACAACACAAGCGACTCAGTCAACGACATACCGCGGTTCCGTGTACGTTTTTATCATTTGTTTTGCGAGCCCAAATAATCCAAAACTACAAACAACACAAGCGAGCAGTCAACGACATGAGCATTTTGTGTTCACTCTTGTGTTAGTTGTGTTGCAGTGCAGGGCACTACAGTAGTGGAGGATATAGCCTTATCAACAGTGCTGCACTTCCTGGTTTAATAGCGCAGTCTTCAGGTGCTCAGATATATATATATTATTTTTTTTGCGATGGAAATGCTTCAATCTGGTGCACTTTGAGAGCAAAATCTATAAAGAACTATTAGATTATTATCATCTTTACTGTGCTATTTAAGAGGCCGATTTGAATTTTGATTTTATTTTTTATCACATAACGGCCAGCCTCGTAACAGCAGTTACGGTATGCAAAGAAAGATCAAGACAAGAATTACCAAATTAAACGCACAGCAGCCCAGCCAATATTTCAAGACAGACATATATTTGTGTGGAAATAAAATGCGCACCGGCAGATCCATCAATATAAATTAATTTGTTTCACTCACCATTTTGACGTGGTTCACCTGAAGACAAAATACATCCTCCTGTCCGTTTGGGTGAACTTTTCAACGGCCCGGTCATAAGGCTGATCAGTCCTTTCAGATCCAGGAGCATTTGTTTTTCAATTGACATAGAGGATAATGCAGAGAGTCGGGATTGTCCGGTTGTATTCCTCGCATATGTTTTAATTCGCTTGAGGGCAGAAAATGTCCTTTCCACGGTTGAAGTGGTGACAGGGATAGTTACAACTAAACATGTCAGTTTATATAGCTGCTTCATGCTTTCACTGAGTTTTTTTTTGTTGAAGAAATAGAAGAAGGTCAGATGGGTCCTTTCCCTGAAAAGCCTGTAGCTGTCAGTCAGGCTTGTGAAAGCAGTTTCAGGGAACGTTTTCTTATAGATGGTGAACTGCGTGGGATCCAGAAGGGAAAGGAATGAAAGCTTTCCGTGATCTTTAAAACGAGTTGTCATTTGATTTAGAATATTGTCAATAATGCCATCGTGCACCTTCTTGTAGTATGTACGTGGATCTCCGCACGCTCTGCGCCCAGGTGGAACACCGGTGGTGTTCACTGTCTCGTCATAGAGTTGATCAAAACGTGGCCTCTGCTCCTCAATGCGAATGCAAAACTCGTCCACCCGAGCCAAACAAAACTGCATGTCAAATAACTTGCTCTGCAAAATGTCAAAAAGAACATCTGCATGGGAAAACATTTCGTAAAATGTTGAAATTAAAAAGCTAAATTCAAAGGTGCTCAAGTATGATATATGAGCATCAGCACCGCCTGTAGCAGTATCGTCAAATTCCTTGTGGTGGTCAACTATGTACTGGAACACGTCCTTAAGAGCATCTTTCTGTTCAAATACAGTGCAAACCAATCTTGATGTGAAATACCACCTAGTTATATATTGAAATTCTTTATTTGGAATTACCCCTTGAGATGAACCATCTCGTTTTCAAGGGGGTCCACAGCTTACTGAATACATACATTAATATGTATTAAACATAACAAAACAAAGAAGCAAACAAAAACCAAACACAAAACTAGATAGAATTAATAATAAACAGGTTCAAACAACATCAAACAAGAGGAACATAAGACAACCAAACAACAAAACACAGAGCACATATTCAAGTGATTGCTTCAAAGATCTGTTATACTATTATTGGTGGAAACATGAACAAGTAATCTCAAGGTGAGAGGACAGCACAGTTTTAAACAGTTGTGATGATGTTATAGCTCGAATATGAACTGGGAGATTATTCCAGTCAGATGGACCTTTGAACATGAATGCTTTTTTGCCAACTGAGGTAGTAACATTTGTTGGAACTTTAAAAAATAGCTGTGCACAGTGTCTTAGTTGATGTATAGAGGTGAAAGGGTCCATATACTGTTTGAGATATTGCGGATAATTGAAGTGAATACATTTAAAAATTAACTGTAACCAGTGCTGCTGTCTTCTTACTGTGGGAGCTGGCAAATTAAGATTTTCATACATGGTGCAGTGGTGTGTCAAATATGGGCAGCCAAGAGCAAATCTGCATAGACGGTTGAATAGTGTGTTTAGTGGAAGAAGGTTGGTTTTAGATGCAGTTTGGTAAACTACGTCAGCGTAATCCATGATGGGTAAAATTAGTTGCTGAACCAGTTTCTTTCTGACAGGGAGTGTGAAACATTTTCTGTTGCAGTAGAGAACACCAGCACTAAAGTTGACTTTTCTAACAATATTATCTATGTGATATTTATATGAGAGTTCTGAATCAAGCCATAGACCAAGGTATTTAATGTGATCAACTCTATGCAGTTGTGTACCATCCAGACAAGTGATATTAAATGGTTGATTAATGGTTTTGGATGCAAGATTACGGGTGGTCCCAAAGAGCATAGTATTAGTTTTAGTTTTGTTGATTAAAAGTTTATTAGCCGAGAGCCATGATTCGAGTTTATTGAAATTTGATTGCAGTGTTAACTGAATTTGAGGTAAGGTAATTTGAGATGTATATATCACTGTGTCGTCGGCATAGAGTTGAGTATTACAACCTGTGAAAATTGAGGGGAGATCATTAATAAATATTGAAAACAAGAGGGGGCCTAGTGTTGAGCCTTGTGGCACCCCACATTCCTGTACTGCCAATTCAGATCTACCATCCTGTATAGCAACACATTGTTTTCTGTTGTGCAGATATGAATTAAACCAAAGCAGGGCATTGCGTGAGAGGCCAATAGCGTACAGTTTGTCCAATAGGAGATAATGGTTGACCAAATCAAAGGCTTTTGTTAAATCAATAAATATTGCACCAGTGAGATTACCATTACCAGATAAAGAAAATATATCATTAGTGAGTTTTAATAAAGTAGTAGTTGTGGAATGATTGGAGCGAAAACCAGATTGCGAAGGTGATAAAATATTGTTGTTGCTGAGATAATTAGACAGTTGTTTATAAATTAACTTTTCAAAGACTTTTGCTATGGAACAGATAATTGCTATTGGTCTGTAATTATTGGGATCTAGTACATTGCCTGCTTTGTGGAGAGGAGTGATTTTTGAGTGCTTCCAGATAGATGGTATTTCATGTGATAATAAAGACAGATTATAGAGATCACATAGGGAGTACATCAAAATGTGTGGAGCAAGTTTAAGAAATTTGCTTTCTAAACCATCTAGGCCTGGGCCACTACACACTTTGAGGTCTTTTATGGCATTCAGAACATCAATAGGTGAGATTTTCGTGAACGAGAAGGAGCTGTTGCAAGGTGGTGCATTGTTACAGATGACATAAGGATCCGGTATTGTGGGAGTACAGACTGAAGAGAAGTGTTGGTTAAAGGCTTGAGCTACAAGAAGAGGATTATGCAATATGGTATTATTAACTTTTAATTGATTACATTAAATATTTTTATCAGATGAATTAGTTATAGTTTTAATTTTTTTCCAAAATTGTTTAGTGTTTTTAAAATCAGAGTTGAGAGATTCTTTATAATAATTAGATTTTGCATTCCGAGTCAATATTTTACTTTTATTTCTAAGCTGTCTGTATGTTTCCCAGTTTGCATGATCCTTAGTCCTACGATATGTGGCCCATGCCTTATCTCTCTGCCTGAAGGTGCTGATGAGGTCTGAAGTTATCCATGGAAGGTGACTACCCTTGACTTTGATAGTTTTGAATGGAGCATGTTTGTCGATAATTCTGGTTAGTTCCGTGTGAAGGAATTCCCAGGCTTCATGAACATTTGAGATGATTTGATATCGGTCCCAGTTAACTGAAATTAGATCATTAATGAATTCATCAACATTGATTTTTCTATCTTGCCTAATTTTTATGAATTTTGGGGGAAGTTTGGGTAATTTGATTTTCCAAATGCAGAACACCATGCAATGGTCACTAAAGCAATCTGCCGAAATACCTGAATCAATAATACGATTAGGGTGTGAAACCAAGATCCAATCGAGCAGAGATTGGCAAGTGGGTGTAACCCGAGTGGGCTCACTTATTAGCTGGGTTAGATTCAAGTTCCCAATAATGTTTTTAGCATTTTTTTAGGCTTTATCCAACCAGCAACGGTTAAAATCTCCTAAAATTACAAGTTCATTTTTGTCATGAATAGAATTTATGGTGGAGACTAAACAGTTGAAGGAATCAGCAGGAGCTGAAGGGGGTCTATAGATGTTACCAATTGTTATATATTTGTTCTCGTGTAGGATTACCTTCACAAAAATACCCTCAAAATTAACAGGGACAACTGCAGGCACAATTAATTCAGCAGCCAGATCTGATTACACATAAGTGACTACACCACCACCTCTCGAATCTCTATCAGTTCTATATATGACATAATTAGTTAGCTTGATTTCGTTGTTGGATATCTTGTTATTAAGCCAGGTTTCAGAAAGTGTAATTACATTGGGTTTATGCTGTTCCACCCACGGCCGCAATAGGTCAATTTTGTGTTTGAGACTCCTTATGTTCAAGTGTATAATTTTAAGTCCTTTTGTATTATCCATCTTGATCTTTAGTAATTGGGAGAATACCATCAATGACCCAATAAAACAGCATAGATCCAGGAACAATAGAGAGTTGAGCAAGTATAATGAACATGTCAGGACATAACAAGACAATACATAACAAGACAAGACATAACCAGATAGGACAAGACAAGACGAACAGACAAGACACAGACAGACAATATCAAAACAACCAACACAGAACCACCCAGCCCATTTAACCTTAACCACATAGGTCCAAGGATTTTGGGTGAGTAGCCTAACGATAACCACAACTCCATAGCCAAAAGATGAGAATATAGATGGGGGGGGGGGGGGGGGGGGAGAGGGAGAGAGATCGGATGGACAATGATATCAGTGCATACAGAAATACATAGGTATATATACAAATAGGTACACGCACATACATATGCACATGCACATACGCACACAGAAACATTCAACATGCATATATACACATACACACGCAACATGTACACAACATGCATACCTTCATACAAACATGCACACCTACATATGTGCATACATATCTTCTACGTGCATACAATAATTCAAAAGACATATGAATTCTAAATGAAAGAAAAGGAAAATAACATAATAATATTCATTATTAATCAGTAAACCAACCAATCAATTCATTAACTAGTATAACCAATATTAATAGTAATCGAAATAATAATATATGAGAAGAAATAATATGAGAAGGAACATTAAAAGAAAGTGGAAAAATAGGCAAAAGAATGTCTTGAGAAACTTAACTACAGTTGTCTGCAGGATCAACATCACAGAATGCAGTCCAGGTAGTCTTGGTAAGGACAGCGTGCTGCTGACGTCATCACCATGCGTCCATGTTTACATCGGCTGTGAAGCATGCTTCAAGTGTTTACAATCGCTGGGGCAGTAACCCTGGTTACTGGGGCAGCATGCTGGATAGTCCGAAGATCATCCTGAGCATCGCGAACGATATTATCTTCACCACCACTCAGCCAGTATGTTGTGCGAGGATTCCTATAAAGGATGCCATCGATATAGAGTTTGTCAACAAAGAGCCGAGCATTCTTTCCGTTTTTCCTCGCCTCTGACAAGAACGGGTACAGCAGCCTCCGTCTGTTCATGATCTCGGCTGGGAATTGATCACTAATGGAGTACGTGGTACCTTTCAGCTCTTTCCCCTTGGACATGACAGAGTATTTCATTTTGGAGTCGGTAACTTTGGCCACAATCGGACAGGGCCGCTGCTGGTCGACTCTGGCCCTCCCCAGGCGATGCACCCTGGAGAAGCGGATTGCTTCGGTTTCCTCCATCCCCATTTTCAAGTTGTTAGTCAGAAATGACTTTAACAGTACTTCGGATTTCAGGTGAGTTTCATTTGGTATTTCCGCAAGTCCATGAATTATAATATTATCCCTCATGCTTCTGCATTGAAGATCCAGAATGTCATTAGCCATGCTGGCTCGATCCTTTTGTAGTTTGCCTGTCAAACATTTCAGTTTGTTGACTTCAATCCGAAGTAAGGCATTGTCCTCCTTTAGCACTTCGATGAGGGAGTTATTCCACTCCACAGAAGATTTGAGATCTTTCACGGCATTTGTCAGTTGATCAAGTAAATTAAGCTTCTGGAGTTGCTGTTTTATCGCTGTTAGAGACTCACGGATGTCACCCGATGAGTCGTCAATGTCGCTAGAGCCCAGTTCAGACCTAGTGCGTTTGTCTGCCTGGTTCGGCATAACTTTAATGTGATACAACGAGTCAATGTAGTCTTCCAAGCTCTCTACCGTTTCTGACGGGGGCGGATCCAGTTTGAGAAAATTTGCGTTGGTGCAATTCGTGGCAGTCGCCTTTGACACATCTGGTCAAGCACTTGCGTACGTTTGGGTGATTTAGTAAAGAATGCGGCCATGGAAGACAGGTGTGAGAGGAAGATTTTGCATTCTTGAATTTTTTTTACACCTTGAGATAAAACTAAATTAAGGACATGTGCATAACAGTGTATGAAAAGCGCATCAGGGACCCTTTCCTTCACTTTGGCTTGGACACCGTTTAGTCCCGAGGCCATAACGGGTGCACCATCGTAACACTGCGCTATAAGTTTATCTGTGCATGCATATTCCTCCAAGAAATTAAGAGCCAGGGTTGCAACCTCTGCTGCTGTTTTGCCCCCCGACACATCCACATATTTAATGAACCTCTCTTTTACGCCACCGTCTGTTACATAACGAAGAACAATCGACAGCTGTGCAGCATTGCTCACATCTGACGTTTCATCCAGCATTAGAGCTACACATGACGCGTTCCTTACTTCTTCTTTAATTTCGTCATTCATCACATCAGCAACAGCACTTATCAAATCGTTCTGTATTTAACTTGAGGTTCCAATAAATACCTTGGAAGTGGTCAGATGGTAGTGCAAAGCTGGATCATATTCTGCTAAAAATGACAAAAGCTCCAGGTAATTCCCCCGGTTCAAAGATGTTCCACTCTCATCATGGCCCCTGAAAGCCATCTCCTGTTTCCCTAGGAAAACCACACAGTGTATGAGCGTTTTAAAATCTCCCGATTTTTTTGACCTTTTCGTTGTGCATCGTTGTTTCTCTCTGTCTCTGTTCATCCAGCTGTAAATCAATCCTTGCGTCTCCAAATGTTTTCAGACTAATTGTTGCCTTAAGGTGACTTGCCGAGCCTTCATGCTTTTGTGCAGACTTTGTTAAACAGCTAAGGTTATCGAAGCCTCTAAAGTTCCACGCACCCTTGTCGGTCCCAAACAACAAACATTCCCAGCAGAAAAGCTTCTTCCGTGAAACCGAGGCAGTAATCCAGGGGTACCGTTCCCAATTGCTAGCCTGGAAATGTCGCTCGTAACCGGCCTTTGATGCCTGGCTGATTTCCAGTCCTTCTGGGGTTGGGTGGCCTTTTTTGACAATGTCCATTTTTTCATTGAATGTTCTTCTTGGGGAACTGTTAATAAATCCGCAACAACATCGACGGTATCATTTGCCTCTGCCATGGTTCATTTGTTTGTTTACTACGGGTATGCTTGCTTGATAGTTCGCTACGGTAGCCGAGATAGGTAGGCACGATCCCTCTAGAATACCTTGGCATCTGAAAGACTACGCCCATTGACTACAGCTCCAAATGTGATTGGCTGATCAAACTGTCACTCCACACCTGGGCTCCTGTTAAAAGTGTATAGGCAGGTCATGCTAGAATACCCTCGATGGAGGAAAGTCTGCCCAGTGACTTGTGAAAAGAAATCTCCGATTGGCTGTTATTTTCTCCTGTACAAAAACCCTCTAATGCGCAGTGAATGGGGCGAAAACAACTATGGCGAGCGAGTGCGGTTCTAACAGATTAGCGACACAAACTATTTTAATACATTTGATTAAAAAAAAATCCAAAATATAAAAAAGAAAAATAAGTAATTTTTAAAATCAATATTTTCTTTCTTCTGAGGCTCACAGGGTCTTCTCTGAATACCTTGAAGGCCCTGACAATTCGCCACTGGTATGTCATGCATGTCTTAAATGCAGTGTTGTGCTAGTTACTGAAAAATAACTCAGTTACTTTACTAGTTACTTCATTTAAAAGTAACTTCGTTACTTCACTAGTTACTTACACCCAAGAGTAATGAGTTACTGTGAAAAGTAACTATTTAGTTATTAAAAAGAGATTGCTCCCGAGCCCATGCCCCAGATACTCAAAATCGGTTGATCAACTTGACAGTCACTGAACTCTGCTAATCAATGTGGTCTAGATACAAACACAAATCTGACACAAACAAATGTTGTCCCGAGTCGATATAATAAGAAGTGCGCCGGTTGAAGGAACAGCCTCGAGGAGGTGTGAGGGGTAACAGTACTGTATATTTGAATACCGCTTATGTCACAAATGTATCAGTACTAAATACCTATATGTCCCTATGCCATAAATGTCATGTATGTTGTGTATGTCATAATTAAATGTCTATATGAATTGAAAATGGGGGACCCTGATGGAAACAAGACAAACGTCTTTCTCAGGTCTGCATCCCCTTAACAATTGTATGTATTGAGCCGTACTGTAGTGTACCCATTCTGCAATCTGTTAAATAAAGTTTTCATTCATTCATTCAGCCTTGATGTCGCCGGAGCGTTTCATTATAACCATCTTGCAACGTTGTTTAAGATATCAATCAAAGCATTGCAACATTAGAATAGTTAGGATATCAATTGTGCATGAAAGGACTATATTTATATTGTTTGATTAGTATTATGAGATTCCCTGGCAGATTTCGTACAGTCAAAATCCGTTGATCAACTTGAGTTTCAGTGAACACATTGGCATGCACTCACCAAAGTCTGCAGTGGTCCGGTCGAGATGTAGTAACGTTAGTCCAGCTGACTCCAGCAGCCCCTCAAACATGTTCTTTATCTCGTTTCCATGTTGTATATTAATTATCTCTCCAAGTAGTTGCTAAATGGTTTGTTAGTTCGTTACTGTGTTCTTTTTATGTAGATTCATAGCGAGCGTCCTCCTGACTTTTGTTTACTATAGAGAGCGTCTATTACTTTTCCGTAGCCGCATTTCTGGTTTCCGCATTTCTGATTGGCCAGTGGCCACTGACTGACGCTCTCTGGTCAGAGAATGTCAGAGAACGTCAGTCAGTGGCCAATCAGAAATGCGGAAACCAGACGCTCTCTATTATTAAACAAAACAAACGCAGGCGAAATCAAACAGGAGTCAGGAGGACGCTCGCTATGAATCTACATAAAAAGAACGCAGTAACGAACTAACAAACCATTTAGTAACGGTAACAGCGTTACTGAATTTAAAAAGTAATGCGTTAGAGTACTAGTTACGGCAAATAGTAACTTCGTTACTGTAACGCGTTACTTTGTAACGCGTTAGTCCCAACAATGCTTAAATGTCATGATTAGATTAGTTTAGATGATTAGATTAGATTGTTATATCTGTATGTTGTGTATGTCATAAATGTCATGAATTGAAAATGGGGGACCCTGATGTAAACAAGACGAAAGTCTCTCTGGTCTGCATCCCCTTAACAATTGTGTGTATTGAGCTGTAAAATGTTCAATCAATCAGTATATATTTGTTATTTATTTCTGGTATAGTGCTTAACAAGCATAATTTAATGTTGCCCAGTTGTGGCCTGTTGAGGGGCAATACATATCAAAAGTTCCAAAACATCTATTGTGTTTGTATTTGTATGATCCACTATATAAACATAGTAATTATCAGTGGCGAATTCTCAGGGCCTTCAAGGTATTCAGAGAAGGCCCTGTGAGCCTCAGAAGAAAGAAAATATGAATTTTAAAAATTACTTTTTTTATTTTTTTATTTTTTTTAATCAAATGTATTAAAATAGTTTGTGTTGCTAATCTGTTAAAACCGCACAGTTTCACTCGCCATAGTTGTTTTCGACCCATTCACTGCGCATTAGAGCGTTTTTGTACAGGAGAAAATAACAGCCAATCGGAGATTTCTTTTCACAAGTCTCTAGGCAGACTTTCCTCCATCGGGTATTCTAGCTCGACCTGCCCAATAAACCTTAACAGGAGCCCAGGTGTGGAGTGACAGTTTGATCAGCCAATCACATTTGGAGCTGTAGTCAATGGGCGTAGTCTTTTAGATGCCAAGGTATTCTAGAGTCTGGCTGCGTCGGCCAATCAGAGCGCAAAACGGCAAACGCGGACTACCTTAGTATCAAGCAAGACAACACGAGACAAACTGAAACATGGCAGCAGCAAATGATACCGTCGATGTTGTTGCGGATTTATTAACAGTTACCTTTTCAAGAAGAACATTCAATGAAAAGATGGACATTGTCAAAAAAGGCCGCCCAACCCCAGAAGGATGAAGCATGAAGCAGCTATATAAACTGACGTGTTTAGTTGTAACTATCCCTGTCACCACCTCAACCGTGGAAAGGACATTTTCTGCCCTCAAGCGCATTAAAACATATGCGAGGAATACAACCGGACAAGCCCGACTCTCTGCATTATCCTCCATGTCAATTGAAAAAGAAATGCTCCTGGATCTGAAAAGGACTGATCAGCTGTATGACCGGGTCATTGAAAAGTTCACCCAAACGGACAGGAGGATGGATTTCGTCTTCAGGTGAACCACGTCAAAATGGTGAGTGAAACAAATTAATTTATATTGATTATATTGATCTGCCGCTGCGCATTTTATTTCCACACAAATATATGTCTGTCTTGAAATATTGGCTGGGCTGCTGTGCGTTTCATTTGGTAATTCTTGACTTGATCTTTCTTTGCATACCGTAACTTCCCTCTAAGCACAATTTGAATTGTATTAAAATAGTTACATTTGTTTCGTTGTTGAGTCACCATGCATGTCTAATAATGACAACTCGCTGGGAGGCGGAGATCGGCATTGGTTTCAGCGATCACGCAACGTGAACCACACGATAATGTTGCCGTCTCTCTCTGCTTTCTCAATTCTTCGCTTGATATAATTAATACAAATGTCCAATATAACGGAATTCGTTAGCTCATACAAATGTGATTATAACAGACTGCTGTTTAGTGTCGGGCCGACTGCCCACAGAACGGTCTATTTTATTTCAAGTCAGCAGCAGCAGCACGGAGTATCGAGGGACTTATTTTATTTGGAATATAATAATAATAATATATAATATTATGAAGGCCCGGTTAACTCCGGTACGCTTCGCCACTGGTAATTATAATATCTACATACATGGCATTTGATTGGAGGCTAGTCTCACTTTGTCCCACAGCAACATTAAAATAGTTTATATTTGTGTATGTTGTTTATGTAAAAATGTACTTGAAAGTAACGCAATAGTTACTTTCTGAAGTAACTAGTTACTTTTATAATTTGTAACTGAGTAAGCAATTTAGTTACTTTTTGGAAGAAGTAACTAGTAACTGTAACTAGTTACTTTTTAAAAGTAACTTGCCCAACACTGGTGACATCACAACGGAACATGTTTGAGTTCAATTTGAATAATTAATAATATGTTGACATTAAAAAAGAACAAATAAAATGGAAAAAGAAACTACATAAAACAATGATACAAATTATAATAAAATATTTAAGTAAAATGTATAGAAATAAAGAAAAATAAGACAATGAAATAAAGATAATAATTCATTTAAAAGCTATTGTAAAAAGGTAAGTTTTGAGCAATGCCAACTGAGTCTGCTGTCCTAACAGTCTTGGGGTCTGTAGGGTAAGCACTTATTCCCTCCGCCCTGAACATTTATGGAGATGTATGGGCCTTTTAAGTGATAAAAGTGTCTTTCAAGGATAAGTGAGCTCCTGCACTGATTATTATAGTTCAATATTCAATATTTCATCACCAAAACCCCCCCAAAAGCATAAAATGGCCCCTCCCGCCCAAAAAGGTCCCCCAAAAATAGCACAGGCCCAGTGCCCTTTTCAGCCTTTGAGCACCTGCCCCTCTAAAGTCCTGTGCACGTCCCTGGTGCACAGTATTACTAAAAACAATCTGATTATGTATAAAAACAGGAGTTTTACTGCTCATGACCAACTTGAACAGCACAAGTATATTAAAAGACAATCTATTTTCAATGTTAAGCCAAGAGAGGCGGGCATGCATACGGCTCACATTAGACCTTAGTGAGCAGCCCAGTACCAACCGTGCTGCCCTGTTCTGGACCACCTGGAGCTTCCTGAGGTCACCACTGGCAGCAGATGACCACATCGCAGAGCAATAGTCAAGATGACATAAAACTAAACTTTGCATTATCTGACATAAAAGGGGACGGGCAACAAAAGAAGCACATTTCATGGAAATACCAATTGCTCTTCCCATTTTTAAAACAATATAATTAATTGCTGATACCAAGACAGAGTGCAATCCAGCATCACTCCAAGGAGTTTAGTACTTTCAACTTGTACTTTCAACTACCTGGAAGAGGTCAAGGTCCTGGCGGGATGGTGCCAGGATAACAGCCTCTCCCTGAACGTCAGCAAAACAAAGGAGATGATTGTGGACTTCAGGAGGTCGGGGGTCAAGGACTACAGCCCCCTCAGCATCGACGGGGCACCGGTTGAGAGAGTCAACAGCTTTAAGTACCTCGGAGCCTACATATCCGAGGACTTGACATGGACCACACACATTGACAGTGTTGTGAAGAAGGCACGACAACGCCTCTACTTCCTCAGGCGCCTAAGGAAGTTCCAAGTCAGTCAGAAGATCCTTAAGAACTTCTACTCATGTACAATAGAGAGCATCTTGACTGGCAACATCACCTCCTGGTTTGGGAATAGCACTGCACAAGACCGAAGCAGACTACAAAGAGTGACACGTTCAGCCGAATGCACAATTGGAGGGGGGCTCCCCACCCTCCAGAACATTTACAACAAGCATTGCAAGGGCAAGGCTAAGAGAATCATTAAAGACTCCAGTCACCCGAACAACTGCCTCTTTGAACTGCTGCGGTCAGGCAAGCGATACCGGAGTCTCAAGGCGAGCACAGAAAGACTCAGAAGAAGCTTCTATCCCCAGGCCATCAGACTGCTAAACGAACAATGAACACTACACAACAACAACCACCAAACGCACATAGCACACACATCCACACGCACACACTCACTTTAAACAGACACACTGTAGCACCCACTCCACACACTTTATAGCACACACCCACTTTAAACAAACACACTGTAGCACCCACTCCCCACACTTTATATTTATTGATGAAGGATTGCACTACAACTCGTACACCTTACTGTAAATTGTACCTAAATTGTACCTCATCCCATTTCTGCTTTGCACTATATAGTACTGTACATTAGTACACTGCATAGTATTGTATATTATATGGTAACTCAGAACATTGTACATATGTCTATACCGAACACTGTGACCTCATTTTCTTCTTCTAAATTACATGCTATACTATGTTATTTGATACTATCTTGTCTAGCACAGTCTCTGGAGCGTAACAGTAAGAAGCATTTTGTATGAAAGTATTCTGTACTTCTGTATGACAACTATTAAAGAAACTTCAAACTTGAACTGCCGAATTACACAAGTTTAAATGAAGTTTTGGATTTGTAGATAACCTGTGCCTTGTTCCCAGCACAATACATTTAGTCTTGGAGATATTAAGGACAAGTCTATTACATAGTACCCAGTCATGCACAACTTTAAATTCTCTGCTCAAAACGTCATTAAGTACATTGCATGATGGTGCAGCGTAATACAATGTTGAATCATCTGCATAAAGAATTGTTGTAGCACATTTGGTAGCCCAAGATATGTCATTAGTAAATACAGAGAAGAGCAAAGGTCTAGGCAACTTCCTTGCGGATGAAGTATCATTCATTCATTCTAGTCTCTGTGATCGTATAGTTTGTACCCTTCTACTCTCCATCGTTTGCATTTCAATGTGGTTCGGTTGTAGGAAGGAAGCGCAGACGAGGTGGTTTGAATAAAACAAAGCTGTGTTTATTTGCATTTCAATCAACACAAGCTACATGAATCAACTTAGTACAGGGTCTTCTTCTTCTATCTAATTATCTCTTTGGTGTGGCAGTTTTGTCCATGATCTGATCAGCTGCGGCCGATCAGAGCGTTCTCCTCCGGTGTGGTTCTGGTTGTCTTGGGTTGCCCAGACAACACGAGGCCTCTCTTTGTGGTTGCTGGTTGCCAAGGCAACCCTGGTTGTCCCGTTCTCAGCGCTCAGGGCAGGGAGCGCTTGATTTCGTCTGTCTGCGTCTCTGGATCCCCTGCTGCGAAGCGATCCTGTCATCGTCTGTCTCCGTCCCTCTGTGCGTGTCGGTGTCTGTCTGAGCGCTCCTCCCTCCCCCATCAGCGCCTGCCGTCTTTTAAGGAAACAGTTTCCCCCTGCCCCTGGACGTCCAGGTGACGTCACCCCAGGGATCGGGCTTCTTCTATTGGCTAGAAGCGATCTCTGCCCTTTTTTTACTCTTTTCTAAAGACATGATACTTATTTACAGCTATAGGCTATTCTAGTATTTTATTACCTTATTTGGGAGTTTTAGCCTACTGGTGGTATTTCTATTCTAAAGTAATCTGTAACCTTGTTTTAGCTTTATTTGATCACTAAGTATCTTGTTCAGTTTTAACATTAATTTACAAACTATGTCTTACTCTTGGTTAACTTGTTATTTTAGTCTTTAACCCGGTTCTCTATAGACAGCTTTTCCTGACTCAGAATGACAGGTCACTATTCTCTGGATCAATGATTTTTGCTGCTTGTTCAAATACCATTAACTTTGCTATTTTGGCCATGTGTTTTGCAATGTTTCCTAAGGCCATCTTACTAATCTATCTGACAAAGCCATCTGTTTTTACCTATTTCCTCAAGGTCTAAAACCGTCCAGTCTATCTGTTCTTATAGTTAATGTGTGACTGGTGTCCTTTCTGCTTGCAGAATGTGTTTGTTGGCCCGGGGGAGGGTTAGGCAGGGTCAATGGTTTTCTACTATCTTTAGGCCTTGTGCCAGCTGTCACCACTTCCCTTTAGAATGTGCTGTTGGGAAAGTATTTTTACAACGGGGGTTTTACTCAATCTCTATCTCCAATCTAGGTGGGGGAGAATGCCAAATGGTCTCCTGTTTGACTTATTATTATACATGGCTATTTGGTTTAGTGACCTCTGTGGCCTTGTGGTAGGAGCTATTTGACAGGGGATGGTACACTTGTTAACAGCTGTTTACTGAGGTCTGGCTCCTTGGGCAAGGCGACAGCCTGCTGATTTTTTTATCCATTCTGTAATCCATTTCACAACAGCATTTGGTTCAGTATCATTTTGTACAGTTTCTTGAGTTTTTATATACACCTTCTGTGAGGATTGGCTCGTTCCCAGCCACACGCTCCTTCAAGGTACTGTGTTGATTGGTGCATTCCCCGCCACACGCTTCTGGAGCGATTACCAATTCCATCACGTACCTGTCGTAGTTTGTGATTAGCGCTCCAGAGGCTTCATATACTGGGACCTTCTTTCAATCGTTGTCGGGTCGTTTTGAATATTACTGCTTCTGCCTGCCTTCCCCCCGTTGTTGTGCCTCGTCTACTTTCCCTCCAGGACATCTTTGGATCGCCGCTGGTGAATATCTTGATCATCCGTTTGGAGCTGCGCCTCGTTGCCCGCTTTACGCGTTTGCGCTTTGGTGAGTTTTGGAACCAAACCCTTTTGGATTATCTGTTTTTGTGTGTTTGGATAACACTGAAGAAGTACCGTTTTTGTTTTGCACTGGACTCAGCTAAATTGTGTGTTTGGATAACACTGAAGAAGTACCGTTTTGTTTTGTACTGGACTCAGCTAAATTGTGTGTTTGGATAACACTGAAGAAGTACCGTTTTGTTTTGTACTGGACTCAGCTAACTTGTGTGTAGTTTACACCGAAGATCAAGTCACTTGTATTTCATACTGGACTCAGCTAAGGGAGGACTGAACTGCACTGCCTCTGTGTACTGTTGGACTGTTGTTGATCTCTCTCTCTCTCTCCGTTTCCACTCCGAGTTGGAGCTGGGAGTATCTGCAGAGCCGCAACGGCGTCTACGCCGATTCCCCACCTCTAACACCGGGAGGATCTGCAGAGCCGCAGACAACTCTGCCGAAGGCATTCTCCTTTTTTGTTGTTCAGAATTGTTACTTGACTCTTTTTGATTCTGTAAATAAATACGCCCTAGTGTTTGGCTAACTCTGAACTACCTGTCTGTGCCGTGCTGTTGAGGTCGGTTTCAAACCCTAACACCTTCTGTGATCTAGAGGACAAATAACTTAGTATCCACTTTAAAGCAGAAGAGTTCAAACCATAACATTTAAGTTTCTCAACCAGTAGAGAATGTTCCAGCACATCAAATGCACATCAAATGTTGTGGTCGCTGTATTCACTGACCTTTGGGAAGTATTTCGACATGTACATGGGTACCTTAGTCGTGTAGTGTATCTTGTAGACCAGGCCCATTGCAAGTTGCTGTACTCTGTCGTCTACTCTAAGCCATCCTAGGTTGTCAAAGTGGGCAGGGGTGAGGTGGGTTCTAGGAGTAAGGCCAAGCAGTAGTCTGACCAGTTTGTTTTGAGATGTTTGTAATTTTTGTTTTTAGCGCCTTTGAGGTGCTTTGGTACCATGAGGTGCAAGCATAGTCGTAGTACCCTTGAATGAGTGTTCCTGTCAGAGTCTTCAAAGTATTCTTGTTTACCAGAGAGGAGATCCGGTACAATAATTGGTTG